>NC_069658.1:99557500-99695000 GCF_027244095.1 Hemicordylus capensis | reverse complement strand
TAGCCCAGGTGTTTATGGCTTCTATGGTGTTCCCGCCATTGAGTTTGGACTTGAGGATTTTTCTAACTCTCCTGATGTATTCACTTCCAATTTTTCTTTTAACTTCAGCGTGTGCATTGTTTTCAGCCTGGAGAATGCCCAAGTTTTTGTAATGTTCTTTCTCTTCCTGGTTCTTGATGTTGCTTCCATTGGGCAGTTCTATTCCTTCTGTTTCTGTTATTTTTCCTCTGTTCATTATTGATGCAGCACACTTGTCTAGTCCAAACTCCATTGCTATATCGCTACTGAATATATGGACAGTCTTTAGCAGTGATTCAATTTCTGACTGGGACTTTCCATACAACTTCAGATCGTCCATGTACAGCAGATGGTTGATTTTACTGGATGTTTTAGATGTTTGGTATCTGAGGCCTGTTTAGTATTTGTGAAAGTGGAGTCATGGCAATTACAAACAATAGAGGGGATAGTGAGTCCCCTTGGAAAATGCCTCTTCTAATGCTAACCTGTCCAAGTGTCTCGCCATTGATTGTTAACTGTGTACTCCACATGCTCATTGCTTTTTAAAATAAATATCTGAATGTTTTTGCTGACACCAGTTGTTTCTAAACATTTTAGTATCCATGTGTGAGGCAATGAGTCAAAGGCTTTCTTGTAGTCAATCCATGCAACACTTCGATTTGTTTTTCTTCTCTTGCAATTTCCTAAAATCATTTTATCAATCAGCAGCTGGTCTTTTGTGCCTCTGGTGTTCAGGCAATTTCCTTTCTGTTCAACTGGAAGCTGTTTGTTAGTTAAAAAGTGTTGCATTACTTCTTCTGCTATTATTCCAGTTAATAATTTGAACATGGTTGGCAGGCAGGTGATCGGTCTATAATTACTTGGAACTGCACCTTCTGCTGGTTCTTTCATTATGAGATGGGTTTTCCCAGTTGTTAGCCATTGTTCAATATCACCTCCTTGCAAAATGTGATTGAACTGTTTTGATAGTTGTTTATGAAGGCTGTTTAGGTGTTTAAGCCAAAAGCCATGCAGTACATCGTCACCTGGCGCAGTCCAATTTTTAATTTCCTTTGCTGTTTCACTTATTAATTCTGGTGTTATTATTAGATCTTGCATTTGTTGGTTACATTTTTCGACCTCTTTCATCCAGCCTGCTTTTTTTTAATAATCTATTGGATTGTCCCATAATTTCCTCCAGATTTGCAATGTTTCTTCTTTATTTGGTGTTTCTACATTTCTTGCAGTTTCTCCTTCTATGCTTTGGTAGAAACGTCTCTGATTCTACTGGAATTGGAGATTCTGCCTGTGTTGTGTAATTCTGGCTTCATATCTGCTAATCTTCTTTGACACTGCTGTTATTTGCTGCTTTATTATTTCCAGGACTTCTCTAATTTTCCTTGAATCTAGGTGGTATTTTTGGATCAGATACTGTTTGGTGTTTTCATTCTGCAGCTTCTTGTCTTTCATATCTTTCAATTTACTAGCATCTGATCTAAGCCTGGAGATTTTATTTTCTAATCTAATCTTCCATTTAGGTGATGTACTAGTTCCTTTTTTGACAGGTCCACTGATCTTATATCCAAGCTCTTGTGTTGTTATTGTTGCTGCACTGTACATTAGTTGGATTGTTTCTTGCAAATTCTTGGTTGTTATTTCTGCAAGTGCAGCATTGACATCTTTTAATGCCTGAGCAAGTTGTTTTTTGGCAACTGTTTTTAGAGCTGGAAGTCAAACCCTGGTGGTTATTTGGTTCATGTGCTAAGTTATTTTTTGCTTTAGTTCTTGTTGCTTTTCTGTTAAATGGCATTTGGGTTTTTGAGGTGAAGGCAAAAGAGAGGTTGCCTGGTTTTGATTTTTAAACAGTTCAGCAATAGTGGCATCCTCTATTTCCAACACTTCCTCCACCTGAGCAATTTCTTCAGTTGGTGGTGATTCTTCTTCCATATCTTGAGCCTGTGTTGCTCTTTGCAGTTCTTCCAGCTCAACTTCTTTGAATACTTTATTTCTTATTATGAATCTTCTCTGGTCTGCTAGCCTTTGTTCTGTTATTTCTGTATCTGGATGCTTCTCTTTCCAAATTGTGTACATTCTTTTTAAATAACCTCTTCTAGTTGGACTAGACTTGTAATAGCAGATCATTATTCCCTTGTTGGCATTTTTCATATATTTTTTTCGGATAAGCGATGTTTCTTCCAGTAACCTTGCAGTCTCCAGCCCTGGTTGGTCAACTGAAGATTTTGAGTCCTGTAGCCCACTTGCCACCAGATGTCCAGGGACTCCAGCACCTGGTGAGGTCCTTGTTGACTCAGGTGATGACCGATCCAGTATAGATTTATTAAAGTTATGTCTCACCATATTGTTGATGGGAGAGGCACTCTTCATCTGTCTCCTCTGGTGACACCTGTCCAGTATGGTTGGACCTCTGGCATAGCTCTCACCTTCCTCAGAGCACACAAGCCCCACAACCACACCAAGGTAGTGCCTCACTGGGGCACTATTATTATTATTATTATTATTATTATTATTATTATTAATAATAATAATTCGATTTCTATACCGCCCTTCCAAAAATGGCTCAGGGAGGTTTACACAGAGAAATAACAAACAAATAAGATAGATCCCTGTCCCCAAAGGGTTCAAAATCTAAAAAGCAACATAAGACCGACAGCAGCAACAGTCGTTGGAGGTACTGTGCTAGGGCTGGATAGGGCCAGTTACTTTCTCCCTGCTAAATAAAGAGAATTGCCACATTAAAAGGTGCCTCTCTGCCAAGTTAGCAGGGGTTAGCACTAGTGCTTGATGCTGCATATGACTCGACTGGACCCCCTTGCAAGGTAGAGTTCAGACATTATTTTGTGAACATGGTTGACCAACAGAGCCAAGAGCCTTTTGAAGCCGTAGTTAGGTGGACTATAGTTGAACTGACCATATTTGTCCATTCTACAATATAAGTCAGTTTTGAATCCAGCCACAATGCTTTTGACAAAGTACAAAAATGTCAAAGAGAGCATTAGCTATGTGTGAGATTAAGAGCTTTTCTTCAATAAGGGGTTTTTGCTGGGAGACAAAACTGGTTTTGGGGTGGAAACCAGTTTGAAAGCGAACTTGCTGAATGTGATGAGAAAGAATGTGATTTGATTTACTCTCAGAATGAAAGGAGCCTACCTACAAATGGTTTGTAATTTCCTAAAAGACTGATGTAATTATCTTGGCTATCCAGAATACCTTTTATTACTAGGTAAGTCAGATTTTAGCCAGCTTTGCAAGGTATTGAGGCTCTACACATGATAGCAAAAGGGTTCAGCATGGAGAGCAGGCTTAGCCCACGTTCCCCGCAGATGAGCAGCTGCTTGTTGCTGGGTGGATACATTGGCTGCCCATGACTACCAGCTCTGTCAAGGAGCCGGTAGGGGCTGTAGGGATAGGGGGCTGCCTGGCCCCTAGAAGTCCCAGGATGCCCCGTGCGAGTGCTCCTTTAGCCCAGTTTTCCCCCATTGTGAGAATAGCTTCATTGGTTGCTTATATTTTGTTTTGTATTGTTGGTTGATTAAGACATGTCATGAAATATCTGATTTTTACTTAAACCTGTTTGCTTTCCCTAAATGTTCTAGAGAAGTAGAACTATGCCTATTTTTGCAGGTGTAGCTGTATGAGCAAAGGTACATTTATTGAAATAAGTAAGCTCACTCATGGCATTGTGTATAGATGTCATTATTCCTTTCTAAGATAAAATCCCATACAAAAGATTTCTACCAATTAGCTTGTACCTAACCCTGATTTTAACATGCATTGCTTTATCACTGTTCCCACCACACTCCACACTCCATAATGTATTTAAGGACATTATGGAACCTTTTTTCTCTATAATGTCCTTAAATAGCACCTATACCAGGGATATTGGGAGGTGGAGAATGGCAGCTACTAGATAGTGGCCGGTGCTAGATGGAGGGGAGATTGGCTCACTCTACAGAAGGGGAGGGGAGTACGCCCCGAGGTTAGATTGTATACCTATTGCCTTAAACACAACAAAAAGTGTCATGGAGCCCTTAGAGAAAATTGGGTTTATTGTAGCAAAAGCTTGTGTGCTCTAGAGCCCACTATGCTTGATCATGCATCAAACAGAGCAGTCTCAAATCATGAGAGTTTGATCTTTAGCTCTAAGTTACTCTAGAGCTCTGGCCATGGTACTATACTATTTGGATATTATGGCCTAGAAACTAACTAAATAAGCACCAGCGCTGAGGACAAGAGCACTGGTGCTCATGGGGAGTAAATTGTTGTTTGTGTTAAAAGTGTAAACCACCCCTATTGAGTAATTTGATCAGGATATCAGCCAGTATTTTTATTCTCTCTTAAAATTGGCTTGAGTGTTAGTTATGTGCCAGCCCCTGCTAACTTGGCAAAGAGGCACCTTTTAATGTGGTGATTCTCTTTATTTAGCAGGGGGAGAGTAACTGGCCCTGTCCACTCCCAGCACAGTACCTCCAGTAACTGTTGCTTGTGTCTATCTTGTTTTTGTTTTTAGATTTTGAGCCCTTTGGGAACAGGGATCCATCTTATTTATTTATTTATTATTTCTCTGTGTAAACCACCCTGAGCCATTTTGGGAAGGGCGGTATAGAAATTGAATAGATAGATAGATAGATAGATAGATAGATAGATAGATAGATAGATAGAACCCCCACTGGCACACATACCAAGCAGGGCTGTCCTTAAGGCATGGCAAGCAGGGCAACTGCCCCGGGCACTGCTCCTTTGTCTCCCATTAGAATTAACCTGAAGGAGGACCCACACTGGCTGATCTGCCCCAGGCCTTCACCCCTCCAGGGCTCTCTAAGGACAGCCCTGATACCAAGACATTCTGTAATGTTTATCTCTAGGTACCTACAAATCTGATGAAATGGAGAATGGAAATCTCATAGGGAGGGTGGGTTGTGACTGGATACTAAACACTGTCAATCACGAGAAATTTAAACTTAGGAACCTCCTCTGGAGAGAATTCCTAAGGAAGGGGCTTTGGAAAGGAGTGAACGGGTGCCTATAAAATTCAGTTGGAGTTATTCAGATAGGGATGGTTATGGCTAGAGATAGGATCTCTGGTTAGCGTCTCTAGGGCAGGTCTCAGGGGTGGATTGGGATGTTAGTGGGTGGGTTTTACACACCAGGCATAACCTCTGTAAAGCAAGCTTGACTATCACATGTAAATGCTGAAAGTGTATGGTTGATTACTCAGGATATACAGCTAGGGAGGTTGTATCCCAGTAAAGGTACTGAAAGTCTAAAGAAACTTGGAATTTCTAGGGATGTGCACAAATTGCATTTTGAGACACAATTCGGATTCGGAACACATCTCTGCCCCATTAAAATGGAGGAGAGCAGGTGCATACTTGCTCCTCTGCCACTCATGACCACTTGCTGAATCGGCAGCGCTCCTCCCAGCTATCTTCATGTGCCGGTAGTTCTGTCCCCCAGCTGCCCCTGTGTGATGCTGGCATGCCCATGCAGAAGCACATGCCAAATTTTATTTATTTATTTAACATATTTGTATATTGCCCCAAACTTATGTCTCTGGGCAGTTTACAGCAAAACAATACAAATCACAAACAGAAAAAGGTTAAAACGTTACAAAATTTTAAAATTTTAAAACAATGTTAAAAACTATTAAAACAGTATTTAATTAAAAGCCTGGGTGAACAGACGAGTTTTTAAGGACTTTTAAAAAGTTGTCAGATAGGGTGAGGCTCTTATTTCAGCAGGGAGCTCATTCTAAAGGCTCAGGGCAGGAATGGAGAAGGCCCATCCCTGAGTAGCCACCAGACAAGCTAGTGGCAACTGCAGATGAACCTCTCCTGATGATCTCAATGGTCAGTGGGGTTCATGGCAAAGAAGATGTTCTCATAAATACCCAGGGCCTAAGTTATTTAGGGCTTTATAGGTTATAAGCAGCACCTTGTATTTTGCCCGGAAGCTAATTGGCAGCCAATACGCGAGTAATATGGTCTCACCAAGATGACCAACCTGGCTGCCACATTCTGGACCAACTGCAGTTTCCGGTCTACATACAAAGGCAGTCCCACATTGAGTGCATTGCAGTAGTCCAGTCTGGAGGTAACCAGGATATGTACCATTGTTCGGAAATGGACACAGCTGAAATGGCATATCAGCTGGCATATCAGATGAAGACTTTATAGGTTGTTACCAGCTCCTTGTATTTTGCCCCAAAAACTATTGGCAGCCAGTTTAGCTCTTTCAATACAGGGGTAATATGGCATCTCCGAGATGACCCAGACATGAACCTGGCTGCTGCATTCTGTACCAACTGCCATTTCCAGACTTTGTACAAAGGCAGCCCCACATAGAGCACATTGCAGTAGTCAAGTCTGGAGGTGACCAGCAGATGTACCACTGTTTTGAGGTCATTTATTTCAAGAAGTGGACACAGCTGGTGTATCAGCCAAAATTGATAGAAGGCACTTCTGGCCACTGCCTCAACCTGGGGCACCAGAGAGAGGCTGGGATCCAGAAGCACCCTCAGACAACATACCTGTTTCTTCTGGGGAAGTGTGACCCCATCCAGAACAGGCAGATCAAAATCATCTCCCGAGTTCTGATCTTGAACAATATGTATCTCCGTCTTATCTGGATTCAGCCTCAGTTTGTTATCCCTCATCCAGCCCATTACTATCTCCAGGCAGGCATCTAGGGTGGTTATGCCTTCTCCCAATGATGTTGACATGGAGAAATAGATTTGGGTGTCATCAGCATACTGATAACACCCTCTACCAAATCCCCTGAAGATCTCTTCCAGTGGTTTCATGTAGATGTTAAACAACATCAGAGACAATATGGAGCCCCAAGGGATACCAGGCAAAAGTTCAGATTCTGAAGAACAACAGTCTCTAATGGAACCTGCCCAAGAAGTAGGAGCAGAATCACCATAAAGCAGTGTCTCCCACTTCCAACCCCCTCAGACTCTCCAGAAGGATAATATGGTTGGTAGTATCAAAAGCCACCGAGATGTCCAAAAGGACCAATAGAGTCACACTCCCTCAGTCAATGCCCAATTGGAGATCATCCATCAAGCTGACCAAGGCAGTCTCCACTGCAAAAGCCAATCTGAAATGGGTCTAGATAATCGGTTTCCTCCAAGACAGTCTGGAGCTGGGAGGCCACCACACTCTCAATTATCTTGCCCTGACACAGAAAGTTAGAGGCAGGCCAGTGATTGCTTAGCTCTGAGGGATCCAATGCAGGCTTCTACAGAAGAGGTCTAATAATTGCCTTCTTAAGGCAAGGAGGCATCCTGCCCTCCCTCAGAGAAACATTTATAATCTCTCCAGGCTTTCCACAACAACCTCCCTGTCAGATAGTATAAGCCATGTCGGGTAAGGGTCAAGAGAACAGGTGGTAGACTGCACCATTCTAAGCAGCTTATCCACATCCTCAGGAGTCATAAACTGGAACTGATCCAGCCTAACCACACCAGTGGAGTCACTGGACACCTCCACATCAGACACTGCAGTTATTGTGGAGACCAAGTCTAAGTCGGTCTGAGTACAAGAGATTTTTTCCACAAAGAACTCATGGAGATTCAAAAACATACTGTTTATTCTAACATCTATATATTTTAAACACTAATCTCCCACTTCCAACCTCAGGTCCTGACAAGGCGTGATAGAAGCAGATGGCAACGACTCCAAAAACTATATGCAGCATAAGAATGTGTGCATAACCCCAATGTATTCCAGAAACCAACTGAAGATGGGAATATCATCTTGATTTTACAAAAATATATATCACATATACCTATTGCAGGGAGTCTGATACCGCTGGGAAGAGAATGTATGTCATTATGTGAGGTCACATAGTAGAGATGCTATTAAAGAGTAGTAATTTACCACATAGTGATATGTGAAATTGCTATAGTTCTCCCTGTAATTAGGAAAGAACGATAATTACCACAGGTTTTATATATATTATCCATCTTCCCCAGTGACTTCTTAATGGCTTCTATGGTATTGTACCATGCAAGACTGATAGGGCAATTCAAAGGCCACTTACACAAAGATGTGGATACCTTGAGTCTAAGAAGATTGTTGCCAGTGTAGACAGTTGGTGAAAACAGTGAAATCTCTGCTGCATGTAAGTATATACAATTTACTGTATGTGTGGGATATGAGTGGATTCTTTGTTGTTGTTGTTATAGGAAGAATACTAGTTCTTGTTTGCGACATTCATATTGTAATACTATATTAAGTGTTGCTTCACACATTGCATTTTTCCTAAATTGGAAATGTTTACTTTCCTATATTGCTGGGTGGATATAGATGACCATTTACAGTGTTGTGGTAGAATTGTCACTACCACTTGGCCATGGGTGCAGTTTCAGAAAAGCTCAGTTTTCTGAATGCACCTGCACTACCTCAGGGACCTAGCTGAACAAAACAGGGGAGGAGAGTTCCTTTTAAACTGAAACTGCAGAAGGTATATGCGTGCTCCCTCTGGAGTGAAGATTAAGCAATGTACATCCCTGTCCCCCATTCAGTGGAGGAGGTGGAGGAGGTGGAGGAGGAGGAGGCAGCGAGAGTGGGTGTCTGACAGACATGCTGGATCTCCAACAAAGTACCACAATGACAGCAGTGGACCTTCTGACATTTCCAATAGTTGTACACTCCCTTATGTCATGGTGCAACTCCTTACAATAATGCCTAGCAGAGAGCATGTTGGGTCTGAAATTGGACCTGACATGACACACAACCTTAATAACAATAAGGGCTGACATTCAGATTAACAGTGTCCTAGTGCAACAAAGAAAGTTGCACACATGCAAGAAAGTTGTGCACTTATGTGGATGCTCAAAGCTGCACAAATGCCTGTAATCTCAGTCTGTTTGTGCAAGCATTGCATTTGCACAAAAAGGATAGTGGGACAGGATGTGGGTCTCTTTTTCTGTACAGCCTTATTTACAAACAACATCTCTGGTTGTTTTAAAATGACATTTCAAAACACACGTGTTGCTCCAGTCGAGGGTAGCCCAGCTCTTCTACCGGACATTTTACCAAGGTAGAATTGACCATGGCTTCATTCTACCTCTGCAGGTGATCATCTGGGTGATCGCCACCAGGAAGGTGTCTTTCCCCCAGCCCACCACCATTTTGGGCAGTGAGCCGGAGGGAGAAGTGGCCACACCAAGCACAGCAGCTGCTCTAATGAGAACATCTGCTGCTGCACTGCTGACACAGGGCACTCTGGGATGCAGGAAGAGTTCCTCTTCCTGATCTCAACTTTGGCCTCCACCACGCTGCCACTCGTGTGGGCACAGGGCACAGCAGAGTCAGAGGCAATGCCACTCACCTGTGGGGGAAGGCAGGTGAGTTTCAGGAATGAGAGGCCCTTGGCTGCCCTGGTGGACAACTGACACCATAAATTAAACAGGGGAGAGCTTCTGAGTTGGTTTTGCAAGATCTCTCAGCAGGTTTTGATACCATTCACATTGTATCCTTCTGGAGAGCCTGACTGGGTTGGGCAAAGGGGCATCACTATCCTATCTGGAGAAGGTCCTAGAAGGTGGTGCTAAAGGACTATTGTTCTCCTTGGCTTTTGGCTTATAGAACTCCCCAAGGTTTAACTCAGAAATGGGAGGAGATCATCTTGTTCTGATGAGTCTCCAGTGCTGGATATTTTGTTTCCCCTGAGGTGAAGGTTTTTGTTTTGTTTTGTGTTTTTATTTGGCATCGGACTGTTAATGGGTATTATGTTTATTAATGGTTTTATTCTGGCTGTATTCTTGGAGGGGGGTGCTTTGGGTCAAAAAATGGCATATAAGTTTTAATATAAAATAAATTTTACCCACCCTGCCATGCCTTGTGTCAAAATAAGTGGCAGGTTGCCAAGTCACAAAGGAACAAGAGAACAACATTTTTGAAAGGCATGCGTATACTTCTTAGAGGGCAAGGGCAAGGATTTTAAAAAATTGCTTTCCTTTAGTGGACTTGATCAGCTACGTGGCACAGTGGGGAAGCAGCTTGCCTAGGGATCAAGAGGCTGTTAGTTCAAATCCCTGCAGGTGTGCTTCCCAGACTGTGCCTAGTAAATATATTTGTATTCACCTATATTGGGCAGCAGCGATATAGGAAGGTGCTGGAGGCGGATGCTCACTTCAGTGACAATGGCAAAGGCATCATCTCATACTGCATGAGAGGAAGGCAATGGTAAACCCCTCCTGTATTCTACCAAGGAAACCACATGGCTCTGTGGTCGCCCGGAGTCGATACTGACTTGACGGCACAACCTTTCCTTTCTTTTAGTGGGCTTGAGCTTCTTGTGGGAAGTTTTCTGTGTGTACTATTGTGTCATCTTGAACTGTTAGCTGTTCTTCACAGAAGGACAGAGTGTCACTCAGAAAATGGGTGGCAAACTGCATCCATTTAACCAGACACAAACAGAGAGCATATTCCATCTAACATTTCAGTTATTAAAAAAGGAGAACTATGAGAAGTGCAGTTTCTCCTTACATCATAGCATTATGATGCAGGGAGGACCACACCTGTCAGAATTATCTTTTGATGTTACTATTAGAGGAAAAGAACTGCTGTTTAAACTGGCTATTGCTGAAGTGACAGGACATCTTATCTGTAGCCACTGCATCCTGTTTTTTTCTTGCTTGCTTTCACTATCACAATAGAAAGAAAGGTTCTGAAAAATGGCTGGATTATATAAGGGGGGAGGCACTGCATTATGATAGCACTTTCCTATAAATCTGTGTTGAATATTTATTTAAAACCTGTATACACCACTATTCTTCATATACGAATTCATGGCGGATTACAGCAAAATTCGTTAAAAACACACACGCACAATAAAACACAGGCAGTGTGTGGAACATAAAGCTGGGAGGAGGATGGGAAAGTATCCAAATAATAATGGAGAGGGAAGCAGGGGCGTAGCTAGCCCACCGGCGGGCCGCATGCGGCCGCGGCGGCCGCCCCGATAGCCCAGCCCCCTGAGTCTGACATCAGAAGCAGGAGATAGCCACGCCCCCGCATCTGATGTCAGACGTGGGGGGGCATGGTCTGGCTCCCGAACGGAGCCTTGAGGCTCCATTCAGGAGAAGCAGCTTAACTGCTGAAGGGGCCACGCGGCCCCTTCGGCAGTTAGACAAAGGCTGGTGCTGCGTTCGCAGAGCAGCCCAGGAGCGGCTCTTCCCTGCAGGGAAGAGCCACTTCTGGGCTGCGTTGCGAATGCAGCACCAGTCTTAGCTCCCGAAGGGGCCGCGCAGCCCCCGCTCAGGAGCTAAATTACCGCCCCCGTGTCTGATGTCAGACACGGGGGGCGTGTCAGGGCTGCGAATGGCGGCTCCTGATTGGGCACGGCTCGGGTTCTTTGAACCCATTCACCCAATTATAGCTATGCCCCTGGAGGGAAGGTAGCCCAAGTGGCTGGTGAGTGTATGATACAAGGCTATTTGTAAGAACTTCATAGCCATTTTCTCTGTTCTATTGTTTTCTACATCCTGTAGCAATTCAGATGACCTCCCTTCCAAAACCTACTTCTAAAAAGGCCTGATAAATCTTGAGGAGAAGAACATCAGTCAGATTTTTTTAAAAATGGGGCACTATTGTTCCCTACTAAAGAAAAGGGAAAATGCTAATATAAGAAACAAAAATGTAGTTAACTGCATTAGAACATGTCCAGAGGGCTTGCTATCTCCACTGATGAGTTCTCTTTGAGATTATCTATATATTCCTTCCACATACAGATGTTCTTCAGTCTGTCTGCATACCAATCTATCTCAATTTCCTCTCCCAACATGAAAGAGCAGCATTGTATCTGGCAAGATAAAGGAAATACTATTCAGTTGGACTATGTTTTCATATACAAGAGCAATACGTACAGTGAAAGGCTGTTTCCTTTGAAATCTTTGATATCTACCCTGGTCTTACAAGAAGCCAAGTTTATCCCTAAAGCAGGCTGCATCTGCACAGGAACTTCCTCAGCTTCTGATCTGACATTTAAACACTAAACTGGAAATGTGGGAACTTCCCATGCAGGGATCATTTTTGTCTCTGCAAAAAGTAAGCATACATGCTGCAGTGAGGTTAGTATTGGTATTGCCTTGCTCAAGCAACATGTAAACAAAGACCATTCGGCCTACTGCTGCTGACCACCTCTTATCTATCCTTTTATTGGCTAAAAGCTGTCTTTTGGTCCCAGCTATCTTCTTCAGAGGCAGCTTTAGGATAGAGGGGAAACTGCCATAAAGGCATGAACCGTGCTATGGTATTCTCTCTCTCTTAGTCAACATACTAGTCTCAAGCTTCGCCAGCTAAGACCACACCAGTGATAGCAAGTATGCAAAATACAGAAGGTGACTCAGCCCATTATTCCTGTGCTTTCCCTTAGTTTGGGCCTCCCGGTAATCTAAGTGCTGGAAACTGTTGTACCGTGGATCCTATGCACAGGTTTATAAGCAAAGAATGCAAAGTTGTGCTGTTTGTGGAGAATTGATATGCTAAGAACCCTTTTAACCCCTGCAAGATGGGTCATTCCTATTTAGTTTTTTCTAGAGAAATCTGTTTTGAAATGTATTTAATTAGAAAACTAGATTTGTTTTGTTTTGGGGAGAGGGTGCACCAGCAGAACTTGGCCCACTAATAATTTCTTATCTATTTTGCTTGTTTGAGATTTCATTGAGTTGTGCAGATGGTACAGTATTTCAAAGGACTTTACTATCCCCAAATACAAGTAGAAGATTGCGGATTAAAAATACTCATGTGTCTCCATGTTCCTTAGTACTGAATGTTTTGTATGTCAAGAATATAGACACAGACCACACAAGCAATCCTCTACACCAGGGGTGTCAAACTCAATTGGGTCGTGGGCTGGATTTGAGTCCAATGCACCTCCGGGAGCTGTGCCCACCTCGTGCCACCTTTTTGCACCTGCCTTGCACCTTCTATCTTCTTCCTCTCACTGCCTCCCTCCCTCCCTTCCTCCCCCTTCTCACTCCTTTGCCTCTCCCAGCCTTCTGTCTTTGTCTTCCTCCTCCATCTTTTTCTCACTCTCTTCCCTTCTTCCTCCCTCTCTGCTCCCCCCTTGCCCTCCATTCTCATTCTCTTCCTTCTGCTCCCTTTCTCCTTCACCCTTTTTCTTGTCTTAGTCTTCCTTCTGCTCTAGGGATCTGCACAAAATCCGCTTGGCCTGTTTGGTTCGAATTCAAACCAACTTCAAACCAGGGTGGGTAGGTTTGGTTTTTCTTGAGCCACTCCCCCTTCCCCCGCAGTTTGCTTCAAATTTGAACTCAATTTAAACTGGTTCTAAAAGGTTCTACACAGGGTATAATGGGGACCCAAACTGGCCCATTATTCCCTATGTGGAGGGAACCTAGGGGAACAAAACTGGGGTGGGTGGTGGGCACCCAGGGGTGCCTACAACCCACCAAACCCCAAAGCAACTGGACATTTGTGTGATTATTAATGATTTTTTGAATTTTTTTTTTCAATTGTTGCATTTCTCCCATAGGGAATAATGGGGATTTGAGGATGCCCCATTCCCCCCTTTGGGGGAGTGCCTGTGCACCCCAAAGTGGGTCTGGGAGCATGGCAGGTTATTCCAGATCTCCCTTCAGGCAGCCCCAAGTCTGTGGGGTTTACGTTTTTTAAAATATAATTTTAAAAAAGATTTTAGACTGTTTCAATGCAATGAATGAACAGTTTCTTAAGAAACTTAATTAATGAACAGTTTCTTAACTTTCACAGCAATTAAGGTAACAACAACAAACAACAAATATTTATCTGTTCTACTTATGAATGGGGGAGGGACTCCTTATTCATTGCATTGAAAAAGGATCATATCTAATAAAAAATTATTTCCCACACTTGCCCACATGCATCTTGCCATCACACACTGCCTGGATATGCCCATGAGCTCGCTCTGTGCTTCAGCTCCCCGGAGAGAACTATTCCCACCAGTGAAATCTAGGTAGCTATGACATACAGCTTTCCTCTTCTCTCTCTCTCTCTCTCTCTCTCTCTCTCTCACCCTTAGATCCCCTTTCTAGTATAGCAACGTGGTGATGTGCCTAACCTACCACTTTTTGATTTCCTTTACCCCATTACCCCTCAATAAAGCAACTCTTTGTTTTCAAAGTCTTGTTTTCAAGGTCTTATCTCCACCCTCTTTCTTTCCAGTGCATCTTAAGGTATTTTTATTGCTGTTCAAGGCACACAGAGGCCCATTGCACAGGCGCAGCAGCCTCCCCAATGGCTGCTGCACCAGTGGAAAGGTCCGCAATGGGCTGAAGAATGGCCAAACAGGGCTGTTTTTGAAGGAATGAAGGCCGGTCGGGGGAGGGGGGAACCCCAGGGGACCCCAGCACCACCTCCTCAGATAAGCCCCTGGAGGAGGTAAGTTTTTTTAAAAAAAATTGTAAAAGGTCCACGAAACCCCCACACTGGATTGAACCGAACCAGGGGAGGGGTTGAGGGGGGTGCCAAATTGAATAGGCTGGTTTGATTCAAGTTCAGTTCAGACCTGAACCAGCCAGTTCTGTGCACACCCCTAGCAGGAGCTGGTGCCTTGACACTAACTACGGACACACCAGGCTTATTGCTGCCAGCAAGAGTAGGGACCCCCCAGGTGATGCCATCGCAGGTGCTGCAGTATCCCCAATGTTGTAAGTCATTTGAGGTCCCTCCCCCTGCTGACCTGCCATGGATGCAGGCTGCATGGTATGGGTCACAATGGCAGAGCTCAAACTCGTCCCCACACCAGGCTGCTATTGGTCCAGGACCATTTTGGTGGTAGTGGTGGTGGTGATAGATAGATAGATAGATAGATAGATAGATAGATAATTTATTTACGGTCATAGACCAAAAATATAAGGAAAAAGTACAGCAACAAAAACAAAGTACAAAATAAAATAAAATACAAGAGTAAAAATAGTAAAATTAAACAGAAGGTGACTCCCCTTTGTACAATCTAGAAATGATATAACAAAAGCTTGCAACAGAGTTGGAAACAGAAAAATCCCCTGACAATAAATATTTAACAGATGGTCATCGGACTGATCTGTCGACCCACACAGTAGAGGAAGAATAAAGAGCTCCCTGATCCTCTGATGTAATTTACAGTGTAATAAAATGTGGGCTATAGTTTCTATTTTTCCGCAGCCACAACTGTATCGGCATTCCTCCAAGGGGAGACCCTGGTATCTCTCAGCTGATAGCACAGAAGGAAGAATGTTGGACCTTGCTCTTGTAAACACCCAGCAAAATTTGCTAAATGTACAGGTGAAACTTGGAAAATTAGAATATC
The DNA here is from genome assembly GCF_027244095.1 of Hemicordylus capensis. Taxonomy (NCBI): domain Eukaryota; kingdom Metazoa; phylum Chordata; class Lepidosauria; order Squamata; family Cordylidae; genus Hemicordylus; species Hemicordylus capensis. Next base: position 99,679,685 of record NC_069658.1, on the reverse strand, counting down.
GTGCAAAAGTCCATTAATTTCAGTAATGCAAATTAAAAGGTGAAACTGATATATGAGACAGACGCATTACATGCAAAGCGAGATAAGTCAAGCCTTAATTTGTTATAATTGTGATGATCATGGCGTACAGCTCATGAAAACCCCAAATCCACAATCTCAGAAAATTAGAATATTACGTCTATATAAGTAAACAAAGCGGCCAGCACCGGAGCCCACAAGTCTGTATGGGCCTTCAGGAAATCCGGTGGAATATGATCATTTCCAGACACTTTCTCGCATTTCAGCTACACAATCAGTTGTTTAATTTCATGTGCGGAAACCGAGGGCTAATGTGGTAATGAACCTATGTGAAGATCTATCTGGGGATATACACTCTGCTCATTATGGAGCATTGAGAAATGTGCTTCCCATGATTTGGCAGGAATTGGGCAAACTTGGTAAGAATGAGCATGATTAGTTGGCAATGAGGTCAACCTCCAAAAACTCACCGAGTCATTGTTTTTAGCCACATTTATCAAAAGGTGGTGGTGGTACTGGAGCTTCTGGTTCATTCGGGGGGCCACAATAATCTCTGCCCTCCATCTGGGGCTGAGAAGGACCAGGAAGCAGGGGTTATTCCTGCTCATCTTCAGTCTCAGCTGTGGGGGGTGTCACACAATGAGCATTGGGGAGGGTGGAGAGAGTGACCTGGCTCGACTAGCAGCGGACAATACCTCTTCCTCCACTGCCACAGGAAAAAGAGCTTCTTCCCTGACAGGGGAGGACCTCCCACCCACTTCTATCTCAGCTGCCATAGGTGGCTGCACTGTGGGACCAGGCTCCTCCAGAGAGGAGAGACTGTGCACAACCACATCAGTGTAGGTGGGAACAACTCAGGGAGTAGGCCCCTCTCACCATCACCCACCATGATCGGCAGCATCACCCCTCCCTCTGTCTGCCACTTTATGCCTGGCTCTGCTTCACTCTCTTCCAAGCATCTTGCAGTTTTAAAAAAATTAAACCCTATCTCTGAGGTGGGGGGGGGGAGAAGAAGCACCTTTAAGGGTGTGTGGGCCTGGGGGTGGTCTATGCTATCTAGAACACTCTGGTGCGCACACAGAACCTAGTAAAATTAAATCCCACCAAATAAAGAAGTAGGCTTTATGTGGGGGGTGGGGCTTCTTTTTTTAGGGAACAGAGCAATAATGAGGCAGGTCTATGGGACAGGAAGGCAAAGGGCCAGGGATAACTGATAACTGTGGCCTGTCTAACCTCCAGCATTTTCAGTTGGAGTCTACCAGGTGTTGCTCCCAGAGACACTCTGGGGCAAGCAGACCCCAGGATTCAACAGCTGGTAGAGGAGAGGGGGTGGGTGCCAGCAGGTGGGCATCCACATTTTTTAGAAGGTAAACACAGGGAGCCTGGCAGGCTGGGCACCACACTTCAGCCTACAAAAACCAATAATTAATCCACCAGGCAGCACAGAGACAGTAGCAGCAAAGGTGGAAGTACTGAAAAAATTAAAAATTGTTTGGATAGATAGATAGATAGATAGATATCACAGCACCCCAGCTATTAAAGCCACTAGGTGCTGGCTACAAGCAAGAATCAAAAATCCAAATAAAATAAAATCCCAAGCAGCATCCAGTTAAAGCCACTGGTCTAGTACAATTAAAGAAAATAGAAAAAGAAAAGAAAAACAATTGCAGAGAGAGAGAGAGAGAGAGGAAGAAGAAAAGAATAGAGAGGCAGATATGCCCAGCAGGCAGGTACTCTCTATCTCTCTCTCCACTCACTGGGCCCGGCAGACAGGCAGGCCCAGACGACCACCACCACCACCACCACCACCACCACCACCAGTCTCTGCTGTCAGTGTTGCTGCTCCTGCAGCTTCAGAGTCTCTCTGATCCTTCTGCCCTGAGGAACAAATGGCTCTCTGTCTCTCTGCCTCCAATCAGCCCCTTAAATACATTTTGAAACTCCCTCCTTTGGCCTCAACCATCCCTGCTCCCTCCGCCCAACCAATGGGGGCGCAGCTGCCCATAGCAAAACTTGATTTGAATGGTAACAAGCCAAGAAGCAAGAAGATCTCAAGCCAATTGGAAGCCAGTGCCAGTAAACCAATCAGCAAGGGAAAGACAACCCTCCAAAATGGCTCCATTAATCACTCCAATCAATTTGATCTCAAATTGAGGGTGATTCAATTCAAACTCAAATTAGGCCCTTTATTTCAGGGGTGACTCAATTTGAATTGGAATCACTCAAATCACCCTGATTCAAGCTTGAGTCGATAAGACTCGAATCAATTTGCAGATCTCTAGATGGCAACCGTACCTGAAGTCCAAATCCTGTCAAGTTGTGTGGATGCTTGATTATCCTGTAACTGCTCAGCCATGAGAGAAAGGGCAGCTACCTGTGCTCAGTGGCACTATTTTCTTCATTAGTACTTCATAAGTTCTCCAACTGAGCCACCATTGTTAAATCAGGTTGGAGGGCCAAGGTGTGGTTCAAACTAAATACTGAGACTAGAGTTGGTTCATACTGATAAATTTCTCCACCCAGTCAGGTACTGTATGTAGGCACATGACTGCATGAAGAAAGGCGATATTTATTACCTACCTAAAAGAAATGGGAATTATGAATAAATTAAATAAATAAATAAATAAATAAATATAGAAAGGTTACTTGAACTGCAGGAAGGGAATGCAAATCAGTTGTATTGCAGAGCACCTGCTTTGCATGGAGGAAGGTCCCAGGTCTAGTCCCGGCATCTCTAGGTAGCAGGTGTTTGGAAAGCCTTAGGCACAGGAGAACTGTTGCCAGTTATGATAGCCAATACACAACCAGGTGAACCGATAATGCATAACCTATGTATAAACTAGCTTCATATGCCATGAAGAAGCAGCACAAAATCCTGAAAGGACTTAGTGCCTGATTGTGAATGTAAACATAATTTGGCTATTAAATGGTAGGTGTCCACTCATCCTCTCCCAAGGACAGAAGTGTATTCATACTGGATAGACAGCATATAAATATGAATGAAAACATCGCAGTGTCACTAGTATTTGTATGCTTTTTATATTAACTGCTTACCTTTTACTTTAGGTGACTTGTATGAGGTTCTGTGCCCACTCCACGGAAACAATTGTTTAGACCAATGCAGAAAAGGCCTATTCTACGTGCATTGCAAGAGAATGACCATTATTAGACCTTTCTTTTGACCTTTTCCACTAATTCTAGCCATAGCCACAGCTAAGCTTTCTTCTGAGGAAAGGCCAAAAAAGATAAAGGTTAAATTAAATGTTCTGAGACAAACAAAAAATACATTTAATTTTCCTGCTTTAAAAAAATTAAAGGGGTTTATTATTCAATAATGAGAATTACTTTCTGTGCTCAGCTGAAAAGTAGGTTGAATGTTTCATTGCTCTTTCACAGTCCTGATGACTTTTGTTTTTTTCATCCCATTCATAAAGAGGTGGGAGTCCAAAAGATCAGGCATCAAAAGACTTATGCTTTGTTTTATAAGATCTTTTGATAAGAGAGTCCTTTGTGGTTGTCATTCTTTTTCTGTCTTCCTTTCTTCTTCTTTCCCCCCCCCTTTTCCTGTGTGGTCTGTTGTCCATTTTCGTCCAGATGCTCTTGAAGAAAGGAAAACTTCCTGCAATCAGAAGCAAATGACTCACTTGCTTTGCAGACTACATGGTATGTGAAACAGGGTAACCTCCAATGGCCACCAGCCAGAATCCACTCAAAGAGGGGTTCATGCATCAATGGGTCTTGTAAATCTTTTCTTTTAAATTTTCTTTCCTTTTTTTGAACTTCTATCTCAGGCCTGGATATATTTGTTTTCTTGGGCAGACAGATCTGGCTCCCTCCAGGCCCTACAAAATGATCTGTCTTTGTCTACTGTGATAACCCAGGGCAGCCAGTAATGAAGTCCGCTTGCCAGGCATTGCAAATAGGCCTACTTGCCTAGACCATACAATGCCTTTTCATTTATTAGTTTCATTGCAGGACTTCCTAAGCCTCCTGAACATGCACACTGAATCCCCAAGGAGGTCAGCAAAAGAACCCGAGAGTAATTAGGAAATTGGAAGCCTGAAAATTGTGCCCTTTCTAATAAAAGAGAAAGCTGCCTAGTTGGGATCTGCTCTTATATTGATGCCGATGCACTTTTATTTACTCACTAAAGAAAATAATTCTACCTTTCTGAAGAACTGAGGCAAGATAGCTCACTATACACGCACAGCATGAAAATACAGAGACAATTTCTCCTTAACATTGATAATAATATATATAAAATATGTGAGAGAGAGAGAGAGAGAGAATACAATTTTTAAAGGTTTAGACGTTAAAATAAAATAATAACAACAACAACAATACAGGAGACCCTCATTATCCATGGTTTCGCAGATTGTGGTTTCATGTATCTGTGGATGGGTCTTAGAGACCCAGTTTCTTTATCTGCAGCATGAAATATAGGCAAATTTTTGCCCATATGTGGTTCCTGAGTGGCCGGGAATTTTTAATTATTTTTAACTACATTTTTATACCACCTTTCTGCCTTGAAAAAGGCACCCAAAGTGGTTTAAAATATTAAAAGAAGCAAATAACAGATTAATAAAATGTTATCTCAGGCTGTTGGTCTTTTCAAGAGCTGAGGACAAGAGCTCCCTGGCCTGGGTGCATCTTTTCTTGCCTTCCTCTCAGGGCACACTGTTCTTTCCATACTTCTTGGAAGGTGAGGGGAGGGGCTCCCCCAACAGTCCTCACAGGTCTCTATGGGGGGCGATGTTATGTTCTCTCCTGGCCTGGGCGCCTCCTTTCATGCCTTCCTCTCAGGGCACACTGGTCTTTCTGTACTCCAGGAAATGAGTTCTGATATCATTTCCAGACAACTTTTGAAGCACAGAGTCTCTTTTTTGTAAAAATAAATAAAAACAAACAAATAATAAGACAATTTGGGGAGTTTGGAGGGCATTCCCAGAGACCTGCAGACCCGAAGAACAAGGTACTAGGCTTTTCTGTCCTTATTTCTTCCCCTTCCCTGCTTTTTAGAGTGTTTTTTCAGAGTAAGGAACCTAACTCCTAGATTCCCATAGAGGTAAGGTTTCTTTATTCACCGTTTCCCATGATAATTGGCGGGAATGGAACCCCCGCAGATAACAAGTAATGTAATAACAACGCAGAAAAAGCTTTTTAAAAAACACATACACTTTGCATTGCCTTTGAAAACTACTGCATATAAAATATGGCTGGGATGGGCCTCCTTTCAGAGAGAACTCAATAAAACAGAAAACACTGCTGAAAGAACATTGCTATATACACCAGCAGATCTAGGGCATAAGAACATAAGAACAACAGGTTGCTGTGGGGACCCTGCAACAAGGGCCTGTGTCACACACCTCTGAAGAAACTATTTTCCCGCTCCTTTACCATTTAAAATTTTTCTGCTCCTCATACCACATACAATAATGATATTCATATGACTGTCAAGACTATCTGGAATACAACTGGATGTGTTAAGCTACTCTCACAAAAAGCTCTTTGAGCGTTGAAGACCATTGAGTAGGGGTGTGCAAGCCGGCTTGACATCGAGCTGGCTTGATGTCAAACCGGCTCAGTGAGGTTCGGGGTGAGCCAAACTCGGCCCAGTTCAGCTCGAACTGGCTCAGAACATACTGGTAAATGGAAATCTGGTAAGGATTCCCCTTTATCAGTAAAGGGGGGATGGACCAGGGAGCTTAGCGAAATAGAGCTGGGGTGGGAAGGGAGTTAAAATTTACCTTAAAGTTGCTGCCGGCAGTGGCTGCTGAAGGGGTGGGCAGCGGGGGTGATGGGGACTTGCCCTCACCCCTGCTGGAGCAGCAAGCCCAGTTCAGGCCCAGTTTGGACCCATTTAAGGCGTGTGTGTGTGTGTGTGTGTGTGTGTGTGTGTGTGTGTGTGTGTGCAGGTCAATAAAATGGCCTCCATGCATGTGTGACCCCACATTTTGTGTGACCCCAGTCCCCCTTGGTCACCCTTTACTGGTAAAGAGGAATCCTTACTGGATTCCTCTTTACCAGTATGTTCTGAGCTGGTTCAAGCTGAACTGGGCCTGGTTCAGCTTGACCCAAACTCCATCGAGCCAAATGGGGCCTGCCTGCTCTGGCAGAGGGTGGGGAAGTTCCGAACCCCTCCGAACCCCACAGCTGCCTCAGCTGACACAGCCAGAGGCAACTTTAAGGTAAAATTTAAATCCCCTCCTGCCCAAACTCTCTTTAGCTAAGTCCCCCTGGTCCCCCCCCTTCCCCTTGACTGGTAAAGGGGAATCCTTAACAGATTCCTATTTACCAGTGGTTTTGGAGGTTGTTTTTTTTTACATTTTATATCCCGCTCTTCCTTCAAGGAGCCCAGAGTGGTGTACTATATTCTTAAGTTTCTCCTCACAACAACCCTGTGAAGTAGGTCAGACTGAGAGAGACATGACTGGCCCAGAGTCACCCAGCTAGTATCATGGCTGAATGGGGATTTGAACTCGAGTCTCCCCAGTCCTAGTCCAGCACTCTAACCACTACACCACGCTGGCTTCAAACCCCCTGAACTGAGCTTGGTTCGAACCGAGCTGGGCCTGGTTCAAGTGTGAACAAAACCAGACTGGACCTGTTTTGGCTCAGGTCCAGTTCAGCTTGTGTCTAGTTCAATTTGAGCCAAACTGGGTTTTCTGGTTTTGTGCACACCCCTAGCATTGAGGTGTCCACCAAACTCACACCAGCTAGTTTTGGATAATAAAAAAGCACCTCCTGATCTTATAATTTCCACCTGTTTTCTTAATAAGTGGCCTACAATCACAAGGCGTTACTTCCACACTAAACATTTTCTTTGGAACTGACATTATTCACTCACTCAATTATTCTTATGAAGAATCCAGATTACTGTATTTACCAGAATCCAACATAGGTTTTTTCAAAGTTTTAAAATATTAGAAACCAGGAGTTTGTCTTAAATGCAGAGTCCTATTCCTTTTGAGTAAAATGCAGGTATAACCTGTATTTAACCTCTACTTTTTAAGGGGGTCATCTTAAATTCAGAGTCATCTTCTATTTGGGTAAATACTGTATGTTGCTAGTAAGCCATTACACTCCAGTGTTTTTGGTGTGGTCATATTATCCTTTCAAGACCTGGTTTGTGGCAATCTTTTGCTGAACTGCAGTGCCAGCCTGTCCAGTGTAGAATAACAAAGTGTTATTGATTCACATGCAAAGGAGGAGTTGTTTCAGAGAGTGTTCTGTCCACATGGAATACAGAGCAAACACCAGTGGCAGGTTTTTAAGAGAATTTTACTTGGGAGACAAGTTAAGAGGTCAGTACAGAACTTGCTAACTCATACGCAAAGAACAGGAACAAAACAGGAACAGGAACAGGAAGGAGAATAGAAACTCCTAGCTAGTCCAACCAATACAGAAAAAGTATAGTGTCCCCTCTGGTTTTATAGATTACATGCAAACTATACAGCAAACTAAGCTGCAGCTGTTGCATATCCCAAGAGGAGTGATAAGTGAAACAGTTGGTAGAATAGTTACTAATGCATTGCTTGCCCTGTCATATACTGATATGCCATCCTCCATCCATAGCCAGAGTTTATTTGTTTTTTTATATATTTCCATTTTGGCCTTGCATTAAAGCATTAGTGCACAATAAATCTAATTAGCAACTTTTAAAAATGAACAGGCAAATTGTGGAAAGTGGTTAATTATAAAGGCTGGGAAAGAACAGGAAACAACAATCACTAATGCAGTAAGTGGGAGTTGCTTTAAACCACACCAAATGGGGAGAACATTGATAAGTACTAGACACGCCTTCTAAAACTGAATGGGGCTTATTTCTGATTTAATATATTATCTTGCAGGTGGGGAGGAGTATTGTGGTATTCTTAAGGGGGCAATATCGCAGTACCAGTCTCATGTAGAACCACCATTTTAATTCTGCTTCCAGGTAATTGTGGAAGAGCAACGCCTCAGCAGCATTAAAGCTGAAATGGTCTATAAAGCCGTGAGTACAATCATGTACTGTACTTCCTATCTTTTTGCTCATTGGCTTCTCAAAACCCCACATATGCAGTTGTCTCAACCTTTCAACAGCTGGAAAATAAGTAACTGTGAAACTAAAATGTGCAATGTAGCTCATAATGAGTTGCACTTGAAAAGTATGAGTCAAAGCTTGTTGCAATCAAAACTGCAATCTACAGTTAACGTCACTTTTGATTCTTCCTGTTTGTAGTCTAGCATTTAGCTTCCCATCTGTGTGCTTTCTAATGAGGGAGGTACATAAACTCAGACTCAAAGAGCTTGACAAATCCATAAGGAGGACTGAACAGCTACAGAAATCCAAACTGCAATAGAATTGAGGATTAGGGGTGTACATGGAACTGTGAAGGGTGGTTCGATTTCAGTTCAAACTGAACTCAAACCAAACTGTGCAGTCCGCGAACCAGTTCTTTTGAACCAGTGGCAGTATGGTCCGAGTGGTCAAACTGGATTGAGGTAGGGATTCCCCTTTACAAGCATGGGGGTGGTGACGGAAAGAGTGGGTGGGGGATGGGCGGATGGCAATTTACCTTATGCACCACAGCACGGCTCCTCTGCAGTGTTGGGCCAGCGGCTTCTCCCTTAGGCCCTGTCGGCACTCCCCCCATCAGCTCAGGCCAGTGGGGGCCCAGGCTGATGGGAGCATCGGCGGGGACTAGGGGAGCTGCTGCCATCCTGCCGCAGAGGAGCCATGCCACATAAGGTAACTTCCCACCCACACCCACCCACCCACTTTCAAACACCCCCCCCCCCGCAATGCTTGCATCTGAACCAGGTTGAACCAGTTTGACCTGGTTTGACCATGCAGACTGGACCACCACTGGTTCAAATGTGGACCAGGTGGTTCGGTTCAAGTTCAGTTCAAACTTGAACCGATCTGCCCTTAGCATCCCAACCGATCCCCTTATGCACACCAGTTTGGATTTCTGTAGATGTTCAGACCTTCTTCTTATGGATTTGTCACCTTCCTTGAGTCTCAGGTTATGTTCTTCCCTCATTAGAAAAGCACCAGCAGGATCCTTACCGGAATCTCAATTTACAAGCATCCGAACCAGTTGAACCAGTCCGGTTCGAGCTCGAACTGATCAAACTGGGCTGGTTCAACTCAAGCCCATTTTGAGCCCAAATTGTTTCATTCACATACCTCTACTGAGGAAATTGCTGCCATTAAACCACTACTAATAGTGCACACTTATTTAGCACCAATAGTATTATGTAGGTAACATGGAGGAGTCACCATTCCTGCATGTAAGGCTTGCAATCCACAACAGATGGTTGATAGAAAGGGGAGATCAGCGACCAACCAGGGGCTTATAATTGAACAAGGGTGGGAAAAGGTCCTTGGGTCCCTGAGAGGGAAGCCCATTGGCTGGGTGACAGCTTGCTGTTTGTTCTTCCCCTCGTGCCTTTCTGAAGAAGCAGGGTCAGGAACTCCTTCTTCTTCTTTTTGTTGCAGGGCTTACTTGCTACACTCCTGGGACTGACAATCACACCAAAATAAAGAATAATTCCTATACAATCGTGTGGAATAATTGAGAAAAAATTCACAAATAAGACCCACAATGAAGGTTGGTGTATTAAACCAAATTATATTTCTCCAACTCTTTTGCACATTGCTAGATTTGAAGGAAGAACATTTTAATAAATATGTCAGCTCTTTTGCCTGGATTATTTCTTGCAACCTCATTTCAGAACATGGGGCAGAATCCAGAGTAAGTTAGCTGGACTAAGTCTCATTGAAATTAATGGAACTTAAATGAGTCATTATCAGCTTGTCTCATTTGTGTTAATATTATCAGGAGCTGATGGTGACAGACCTTCATTACATAACAAAAGAAGGCACAATACAAAGTGGGAAACAGACTTTACCATCTTTAAAACTAGCTGCTAATAGCTATCCTGCATTTTCAGATAAAGTTTTCTAATAGACCGCTTTGTAGTGATGGTACACACCACCTAAAGATGACTGGCAGACTTGAACAGATCAATACTACTTAGGGACAACAAAAATTATGTTACCACACAAGCAAGTAATGGAGTAAGTTGAAACTTGAACTAGGGAGCAATGAACAAACACTTCTCAGCTAGTTAATTTGTTAGGTGCTCCTAATGTCTGCAGTCTAGGATTCATTAGTGCACCAGCTTATAAATATTTTAATAGGCCGATTTGGGCAAGTCCTAATGTCCATCTGTTCACATGACAACATAATCCCAAATTCACACTAATTGTGCAGTCAAGTCCTAGAGGGAGAGCTGAAAGAGTTGCCTTAGCACCTGTGGCTACAGCTTACCTGGATGAAGGGTATGACAAGAACATGTAAGAAGGGTTTATCTTCAGCCTTGGGAACAATTAGCACAGGCCTAGCAGAAACTGCTTTAAGCAGTCATCTTCTTTCAGTGTTTGTCTAGCCCACAAGAGGATTGAAAATAAATACATATGTGCTCAGCAGCTTTAAAAAAAAAAAAATCTTCCCAGCATATTAAAGTTAACTATGATGTGAAAGGAGGGCAAAGAGTTTCCATCTCTATTACCACCCATCCCCGTTCTTGCCACCTGAGGGGTTTTTTTTTGTTTTTGGTTTTTTATGTTAAAAGTGCATAGATCTAACAGTTGTGTTTTCTTGGTTCAGAATTACTTGCCTCTGTGAAAAAAGCATCTATAATGGTAGTTAGTTACTGTCAATTACCTATAGTAACACTTAAGTATCACTTTCTGTCACTTAACGCGTGTACAACTAATTGCATTGGCCAGAGAGTCCTAAACTCTGTCACAGCAAGGGCAATATATACAACTGATACAACTGCACAGTGGGTCCACTGCACATTTTATGCCACACTTTCAGCTAAGTCATATGTCACACAGGCAAACTGAATTTTAGCCTATGATGGGGTGATGACGGCTTAAACTATGGGCAGGTTCAGATGATACATAGAAAGTAAGTATGGAAGGAACCAGAGGTTCCCAGTGAATGTGTATGAGTCAGCAGTTTCAATGCACATTTTGTGTCATCTGAACCCCAAAAATGTTGAGTGGAGAAGGTTGGGTCCCTTCCACCACCTGACATTGTTAAGACAATTTCAAATGTTGATTACAAATGTCAGGTTGATGGAGGAGACCCAACATTCTCCACCCTACACTTCCAGGTTTGGAAGACATGAAATGTGTGTTAACTGCTGGCTTGCTCCTGGGAGCACACACTCACCAGGAAACCTCCCCTTCATATTACATGGATTTCAGTTATCATTTTTGCTTCCTGCATTTTTAAAAGCCAAAATCAGTCTAGGCCAGCAGCAAATCAGGACAGAGGAAGGGTGAATGGAGAAAGGCTGCTGAACCCTTCCTTCTCTGGTTGTTTTTCAACTCAAAATCACTTTCCTCAAGCTACTTTTTCTGCCTGCATAGGAAACTACAAGGACCATGTATCTTTTACCCTATATGTGAAAAAGCAGCTCAAGGAGGGAGATTTTTGAGGTGGAAAATGGTCAAAGGAGAAACAGCAATGCGGTCTCTCTCCATCTATACTTTCTCCACTCCCACTCTCCCTCTACCAGGCTGATTTTGGCTTTTTTCTTAAAAGGAGGGGAAAAGAGGAGGGAAGGTCCCATTAGTGTTAATAGGAGCTTCTATCCTGGAACAAATAGCAACCATGGAGTGGAGGCAGGAATCTAGGTTGAGAGGATGGCAGGGGCAAATTCCCCTTCTCAAGGTGCTGTGAAGCATTCATTGGAGCCCTATGCGTTTCAGCCACAAGAGGCTTTCTTCAGAAAGTAAATGCCATTTAAAAATGCAATTAAACCAATTTATATTATTCCAAAGAGAACTCTAACAAGTAATCCTTTACCTTTTCACAAGGTTTGGAGAAGGTAAAGGCTCTTTGGAATACTATAAATTGGTGGTGTAATTGGATTTTTAAATGTCATTTTAGTGTTGCCCCTGAAGAAAGCCTCTTGTGGCTGAAACATGTTGGGCTCCAATGAATGCTTCACAGCATTTTGAAGTTTTGTCTCTTGTTTTGTTTTTTGGTTGGGTGCTTCTTGTTTTTTCCAACTGCAGATTCCTTTTCTCCACACACTATGATTCTGGATCGCCCATGCCCACATAGCACAGCTGTTTACAGAGAAAAAAATTGACTACAGTCAATTATGTTTTGAATGTAACAGGGCATCCAACCATAATTCATCTCATGGCCAGAGCCATTTTTGAGAGGGTATATCAGCTTTATGCCTGAGCATGTCCAAATCTAACTAAGAGAAGACCCTGTTATGGGTTATATGGCCCTGTTGCTTGCATTTGATATCATACCAGATGCTGGACAAGGAGAGAAGACAATACTAACCACTGATCCACAGAAAATGGGGAGTGTCTAGAAAAGAGCCATGTCTGTCTGAACAACTGATCATATCTCCCCAAGGAGTTTCACATCACATTCAAAGAACTGTGACCATAAGTGTTTGCAAACACTTTCCTGAATCTGCCCAGCTCTATATGGATAACAGCAATCTGGAGTTAGAGCTGATGTAAAGATCCAGGAGGACCTCAATACTCTGTCACTTAGGACAACTCAGTCCAGTTTAACTCCAGACACTGAGCATGACTGCAAGTACAAACAGTGGAGACCTTCTGACTGATTAAAGGATAACATTGACAAGGCTAGGAAGAATGATCATTCTACTCAAATTTCTCTTGACTTGATGTCTGTGAGGCACCACAGAGACTTAGAGACACCAGAGGCTCAGTGATTTCGTGGCTGAGGTGAGTTCATGGCAGAGATGTCTCACTAAATCTCTTACCCACCACATTACAAAAGCTCACAAAGGTAAGTTGCTGGTTCACATTAATGAGTAGACGGCTTGCCCAAGCTGAAGAAAGAAAAAGAAGTGGCCTGCTGTTGTAATAGGTGAAACAATCCAGAAAACCCTTATGAATGTAACTTAGTGGTCATGGGATAAGGGGACAAGTACATGTGTGGATTGCTAACTGGTTGAAAGACAGGAAACAGAGGGTAGGGATAAATGGAGAATTTTCACAATGGAGGGAAGTAAGAAGTGGGGTCCCCCAGGGATCTGTACTGGGACCAGTGCTTTTTAATGTATTCATAAATGATCTAGAAGTAGGGGTAAGCAGCGAGGTGGCCAAATTTGCAGATGATACTAAACTCTTCCGGGTAGTGAAATCCAAAACGGATTGTGAGGAGCTCCAAAAGGATCTCTCCAAACTGGGGGAGTGGGTGACAAAGTGGCAAATGCGCTTCATTGTTGGCAAGTGTAAAGGGATGCACATTGGGACGAAGAACCCCAGCTTCAAGTATATGCTGATGGGATCTGAGCTGTCGGTGACTGACCAGGAGAGGGCTCTTGGGGTCGTGGTGGACAGCTCGTTGAAAGTGTTGACTCATTGTGCGGCAGCTGTGAAAAAGGCCAATTCCATGCTAGGGATCATTAGGAAGGGGATTGAAAATAAAACAGCTAATATTATAATGCCCTTATACAAAACTATGCTGCGGCCACACCTGGAGCACTGCATACAATTCTGGTCACCACATCTTAAAAAGGACATTGTAGAACTGGAAAAGGTGCAGAAGAGGGCAACCAAGATGATCAGGGGCCTAGAGCACCTTTCTTATGAGGCAAGGCTACAATACCTGGGGTTTTTTAGTTTAGAAAAAAGACGACTGTGGGGAGACATGATAGAGGTCTATAAAATCATTCATGGTGTGGAGAAAGTGGATAGAGAGAAATTCTTCTCCCTCTCCCATAACACTAGAACCAGGGGTCATCCCATGAAATTGATGCCAGGAAATCTAGGACCAACAAATGGAAGTACTTTTTCACACAATACATAATCAACTTGTGGAATTCTCTGCCACAAGATGTGGTGACAGCCAACAACCTGTATGGCTTTAAGAGTGGTTTGGATAACTTTATAGAGGAGAGGTCTATCATTGGCTACTAGTCGGAGGGCTACAGGCCACCTCCAGCCTCAAAGGTAGGATATCTCTGAGTACCAGTTGCAGGGGAGTAAGAGCAGGTGAGAGGGCATGCCCTCAACTCCTGCCTGTGGCTTCCAGCGGCATCTGGTGGGCCACTGTGAGAAACAGGATGCTGGACTAGATGGGCCTTGGGCCTGATCCAGCAGGGCTGTTCTTATGTTCTTAATGGTCTGCCCTTGGAGGTTATTGGCATCTCAATGTTCACTTAGGGCCCGCAGGGATATTCCAGTTGATGTGGCAAGTACTCTGGCAGAACCAGAGCTTCTGTGGGAAGCAGAGATGACAGAAGTTCATCTCTGTCTTGGGTAGTTGACATAGTTATACATAAACACCCACTTTTGGGACACTTTTTCTTTTTTTGGTGAACTGCTCGGAGACTATAGCTGAAGAGTAGCACATAAATCAGCACATTAATTAATTAAGTAGTTAGTGTTGGGCTGATTTTAGACCAAGTTCTAAGTTAGCATAGCAAGAGTTTTCACTGGCAAAGTTAAACTTTTCACATTTTAGGGTAAAAAAGTACCATTTACTGATAATAATATTACCATTCATAGTGGTAATGTAACATCCTCTCTAACTTGCAGTTTTACATTTGCCCAGCTTTTAAACTGATATGCAAACTCTATTAAGTATACATACATCAGTACTGGCCCTTCATCTCATGGTAGTTACAACAGAAGCCTCACTGCTGGATATGTTGCCCACTTTTGCTTTAATGGTCAGGAGAGGCTTCAGCTTCAGCTTTGAATTTCTTTACATCCATGCCATAAAGCAACTGTATGTCCATAAAGTTATTTCTTCAAGCTCCAGGCAAAACAATTTGAAGTGGGTAGAGCATCTTCTCTGCCTGTTAATGTTAATGCCTCAGGCTTAAGGCTGTATCTTTCACACACTAGAATGTCCCCTTTTTGTGATGTGCTTGCAGGCACAGTGCATGCCTTCTTGCCATCATCTTTTTGCAAAGCCTAGCTTTCTCTGTAATTTGATTTCCAAAATGCTGATCACAGAGGCAATCTGAAGCAATGCTCTCAGGCACTTTCTTGATTCCCCAAGTCTTGCACTTAAAAAAAAGCAGGGAGAATTGTTTCTATCAGACAAAAAGTCCAGAATTTTTAGATCCCTTACAGTAAAAAGGGATGTTGCATATATATTGGTGTTTGAACAACACATTACAATTTTATCTGTGAGAGGACCTGTTCCTCTCATTGTTTGGTCACTTGGGATATCTCTCAGCATGCTAGCAGCTGTGCAAGCTGGGGTTTTAATATCTCTTTTAGAAAAGTCAATCCACTTTTCACAGCTCCTGCCCGGACATGGCCATGTAACCTAGAGCCATTGCCCCTAGCTTTATGTTGCTCTCCCATGAAATAAAGGATAATTAAAACAATAAACCTTTTGTTCCTATCAATGTCTTTGGTCTTGTTAATATTTTTGCTTCTTAAGCAGTTTTCAACTTCACACTCCCAAGGCATCAACAGATCCATGCCCCACTGCTGACACTACATAGGAACATAAGAAGCTGTCTTATACTGTGTCAAACCATTGGACCATCTAGCTCAGTACTGTCTGCACTGAGTGGCAGGAGCTCTCCAAGGTTGCAGGCAGGGGTATCTCCCAGCCCTACCCTACCTGGAAATGCCAGGGAGTGAACCTGGGACCTTCTGCATGCAAGCAGGTGCTCTACCACTGAACTACGGCCCCATCCCCTAAGAGGAAGGCCTTGCAGCAGTCAGTGCCCACATGCAGTCACTCATCAAAATGTAAATCAGCATAGACCCTGCTTAGCAAAAGGGACAATTAATGCTCACTACTGAAAGACCAGTTCTCCTGCCCTCACTACCACCATCCCAAATCAGACTGAGGCTGCAATCCTATGCAGACTTATTTGGGAGTAAGTGCCATTGGGGATCTTGCCCAGTTAAACACAGTCATGACTGGTCTGCACAGCCTCAGTTAAACTCTCTTAATAAGGTACCAATCAGTTCCAATCCAAGCAACAACAAACATGCAAACACTGCACTATGCTTGCCTGGTTCAAACAGTTTAACAAACCTGTTTGTTGGCTCATGAATGAGCCATGTGCCCACACCCTTCATCCTCACTTCACACATCCAGCTGAAGCAAGTGCTATCTGGTTTGTTAATCCTGTGATATCCAAACTGAGAAACTGTGGTTTAAGCACTCCCTACAGACCAGGGTTGCAAGTTGTAGTTTCCTGAAATCTTGTTTGTAGGGATCACGTATACCATTATTTTCCAGTTCAGACATCATGGAAATCTGCGGTCTGACAAACCTAGAATTTGTATTCCGCTGGAAGCATGAAGAGAAGAGGAAAGGGAGGCAGCAATGATGGGGTCTGTGAGCACAGAGTTCGTTTGCAACCAAGCAAACTATGGTTTGTTGGATCATCTGAACCAGGACACTAGCACAAGAATTATTTCATAGATACCACTTTTATAATGCAACAGTCTTGCTCCAGACTGGTCCTGCTATAGAGGTGGAAATTATTTCTTTATTTACTTTTAGATTTCTATCCCGCTCTTCCTCCAAGGTGCCCAGAACGGTGTATGAAATGTGTATGACTTAGCAGAAAAGAATCAACAGTTGCAGCCTCTGTCGAAAGGTCATGTACTTTGATTGCAAAAGTTCCATAGCATGGAACTATGAGATCATGTCCTGGCAAAGAAGCATTTTGCGTAGGATCCACAAGCGCCATGCAACTATATACAGTGTGATACCAAGTGGTTCTATAACATAGGCTTAAGAGGCTTATCATGACCAAAACATGGTGGGGTTAATACTAAGTATGGCTCACCTATATATTATCCAAAGGACATTTCAGCTACCACAGAGAACAGCTACTTCAGCTAGAATGGCATGGCTGGATATAGCTGAAAATAATTCTGTCTCCTCTCCCCCATAATGTCTAGTAATGGAACTTTCTAGCAACTGAAACTCATTTAGCATCATTTCTGTCCCCTCTAGAACAGTAGCTTTGTAAGAAAGCATTTTAACTAGCTAATGGGCTGATTATTATTCATATGGAATCTTACCTGGCTGTTCTTTTATTCTGCCACATCTTTAAAATCCAGCTGGTTTTGTTCATACTGTGATTTTATTATTGTTATGAAGTGTTCTTGTTTTAGGATTTTTCCATACATCACTTCAAATGCCATTCTTTTCTAACAGAAAATGTGATATAAAAATTTAAAACAAAATGAAATGACTAACTTAAGGCCCAGTAATTTCAATGGAATGTTGTCATGACTAAAATTTATGTATTTATTATATTTATATACCTCCTGATACGTATATCTCTAGGTGGTGTATATAATCCAAACTTACTCTGGAAGCTGTCCACGGAAAGCATGTGACATGGCATTTCAGTGTCATGAATTGATCCATCCCCCTCTCTTTACTTCATTGGTGGTCAAGAGATTGCATCCTGTACTACTGAGTAGATATTACCAGCATGAGAAGTAATGTGATGTGGCATTGCACTGCTGCTGTTCACAGAAGCCATGAAGCTCATGCTTAGGTTCAGCTTTGGAGCCAAATTAGACAAGAATTGCATCATTTCATTTCCATCTTTTTGAACTGGGGGGAAAGGAAAGAGGAGGAGGAGGAGGGGGGGAGGGGGGAGGGGGAGGAGGAGGAAAATCCCAATCCAGAATAGAACTGTAGTATAGCGAGAGAGGATGTTTAACCCTCCCCCGCCTTGCCTTTTTCTTGATAAAATCAAGGCTGCTATTTGCCCCATGAGGAAAAATGTATGCTCACCCATACGTTGTTCCTCCCACAGCAAATAGCAGCTGGGAAGGGGGTAATTTTCCTCAGGAAAACAGCACAAAGGTTAAGCCCCCTCCTCCACATACTACAAATCCCAGTCCAGATTGGGGACTCCAGATCTGCTCTTTGTTATGGACGATGGAAATGCAGAGATGCATTTCTCATCTCATTTCACCTCCTGCACTTTGGCGAAAGATTAAACTCCTAATATCTGGTAGAAAGCTTTTATGAAAGGATTAGAATGTCTGGCGCATTGTAGGACAAACATGCTGCACTCACACATCAAACGCTGTCAGTGTAGTAATGTCAGGATAGGCAGCTCGATCTGCAGTCATATCTCTGTTTGTTTACCTCTGGGAATGGGGCACCTGTCAGAAGCCCGTCAACTTTTATTTTTCTTAAATTACCATGTCACTCTTATAAGTTTACCAGATAATAATTCAGAAAACAATATCACCTTTTCTTGCATCTACACAAAATTCAGACTAAGAACATAGGTTGAAAAACTGGAAACACAACACATTGGAAAGGTGGTGGTGGTGGTGGGGGTTTGATATCCCAACCTGTAACTTCATTAGAAACTATAACACATAGATCATTTTTCTAAGTGTTCATCAGGAACATCTACTTGACACTTTAGGTTAGTGGCAAAGAAATCTGTCTCTGGATAGAAGCCATTTAATTATAGTGGCAATGTTATGAAGATCAGGATATATCAGCACTACACGGGCAGTGCAGTAGGCCTCATGCTCCTTCCATGGCAACAACGGCCAGGTGCCAAGGGAAAAAAACTGCATCTCCGTCAGTGATCTCAAGTAATTATTAACCTGGATTCCCAATGCACAGGGGATGTTTTATTCCTATATGTCAAAAGGTCAGTGTTTATCCATTCTCATCCCCTGCTAGTCATCACTTTGATAAGCATCCCTTATTAATCATCACTTTGATAAACATTAGTTCACTGGAATTATGGGCTGTAGCCTAGTGGGAGGAGATCTAAATGACCTTCAGGTTTGCAAACATCCTCTCTACCCTGAATATTGCTGGCTGGCAAACTTTGCATATCATAAATGAACATGAAATCATAACTAAAGCACATTGGAGAAAGCAGGCACAATGCAACATTTATGGCTGTATTTCCTGTGTCTTTCCCAGCACAGGGCCTTACTGGGTTTTTAGATATACAACATAGGTCACCATACAGTTATAAATTCACAGCAGCACTAATAACATCAATGTGCTTCACAGAAAACCCAATCATGGATACCATCCCCAAACCACCAACAGTTCAGCAGTCCCTTTGGAGGCCATTGCTGCAGATTAAAATATTTCAAGGACTTAATTTTCATAAAGAGAAAGTATCTCTGAAAATAAGAATTTACTTTCTCTCCAAAGTAGTAAGATAGTCATGTAATTCAAAGTGCAGATGTGGATTAGTAGTAGCCTTTTCACTGGGTTGTACAGCACTCTTAACTAAATTTATTGATTAACAATCTCTCTCTTGTTATCCTCAAAATAAGTTATCCTATGTCCCTATATCTTTATTGAGCAGGGGGAGAGCAACTGGCCCTATCCATCCCCAGCACAACATCCCTCAGTGGCTATTGCTGGTGCCTAATTTCTGTTTCTTTTTTAGATTGTGAGTCCTTTGGGGGCAGGGAGCCATTTCATGTCATTTAATTTAATTTATTTATTTATTTATAGACTTCATTTGTAGTTATGTAAACCACTTTGGGAAGCATTTGTTGAAAAGCAGTATATAAATATTTGTCATATTGGTATATGGTTTTGAAGGTCAACCGAAGGTACTTCTTCATGGTACCTGCCCTGATCCAGCTTTAGTCATACTTAAAAAGAGTATTTACATGTGTCTAGTTGTGGCAGAATGGGGATAGGGAAATATTTTGTGTGTTCAGTTGAAAGCAATGCAGTCCAATAAAGAACTCCTATGCCTTGATGCTCATTCACAGAGAGTGGATAAACATTAATCATCTAAAAAATAAATAAAAAATAAAAGATTTCAGCCACCAAAAGGTTCTCTTTTAAAACAAACTGGTTTAAAATGAAATTTGAACTTAGTACAAACATATACACTCTTAAAGTGGTATTTATGATCCTCTCATGAACTTCTGAAAGACTGCTTTCCTTTGTAAAGAGAGAACTGTACGAAAAACATCTTTGCCCATCATCATCATATGGTATAAGAGATCATGTTGTTAGATCATGGCTTGTTACTGGGGACTAGGCAGGGATGGCAAGTTAGCACAAGTGTCATCCACTGATCCATCTGGGTGACTGCTTACTCCTATTTTATGCCAGCTAATTACCTGATCTTTACAACTGGCTCAGACTCAGAACTCCAGTTATAAATATTTATCACTCCTACCAGTCAAGGAAAATGAACATTTATCTTCCATCTCATGGTGAACACTGATCTATCCAGTAGTTATTTTGTGGGGTGTCTTGGGAACAATAAGGCAGGGCAGTTGTATGACAAAGAAAAGGGGATGGATTAAATCTAAAGGAACATTGGAAAGAAGAAGGACTTGCTAGTGCTGACGCCAGCCAGATGATCAGTGTACAAAAACCAGTCGTGGATGCAGGTAAGATATCTTATTTGGGAATATTTTAAAGAAATCCCTACTCTGCATAAACAACGGGAAATGATATGAAAGTCAACAGGGCCAACCATGATATGTGAGGCCTGGTTGTCAGAAAGAAGCAGCATTAAATGATTGGGCTTTCCCCTACAGATATGGGCATTTGCCCATTCCAACAAGTGCATAGAGCAGGGGTGGGCAACTTCAACTCCCAATCTATTGTGGCAGGGGATGACGGGAGATGTAGTTCAACAATTGGAGGGCCAAGATTGCCCACCCCAGGATAGAAAGTGCTCAGGGGAGTCACATGCTTTCCTTTTGTACTTTCTGTATAATGTTCTAAAGGGGAGCAGGTACGCTTTCCTTATAGGAAGATGTGTGTACTTCACATACCCCTCCCCAAGAGGAAGAGGCCCACACTCCCTTTTTGTATTTTACATAATAAGCTCAACAGGAAGAGCAACTCACTTGTGCTTCCTGTTTCAGCCCTTGTTGGAACAACTTTGAGCCGAGGGACTGGCCGAATATTCCCCAACCCAATCTTCTATAGTCTCCAATGAGTTCCATCCTGAATCACCAACTATTCTCTTGCTTTTAAACTGATCCAAATAATTATTGTAGTACAAACTGTACTATGCAAGCTTATTCAAGGGAAAAAGGCATACATATATACAACCTCGTGAACTTCCTTTCGTTTAAGATACATGAAAATTGCCCCTCCCCACAAAAGCCAATAAAATTTATGGCATTATTTTTCTTATACCTGAAGCATATAGAGTTAACTATTCACCATTTTCTGAATGAAGCAGTGCACAAACAACATTCTTACAGAGAAATCTAGCTAGAACCCATTTTGATAACTTTGTAAAGTAAGATAGGTCTCCCTTTGTCTGTATTTAGCCTTGATACCTAAACTGAGCCTCCATGTTAAGGGGCAGTATACCAGCTTAATGCCCTGCTCATCAAACTTCCAGAGGCACATAGGCTAGCCACTGTTGGAAACAGAACACTGAACTAGATGGATCTTTGGTCTGAATGAATTATCAAAATTAATGACCAAAAAAATGATTATTGCTATAATTCCCAATATCTAGCTAGGTGAATTATTATCCAAAGTCCATATTGTTCCCCAGTCACTGCAATCCTACATGAATGTGGCTCACTTGGTTATGTGAGAACTAATTTTTCCTGATACTATAATCTTAAAAAGCCATTTTATGAAATGCATAACACTAGGGTCTCTGAATAGCTCTGGCTGATCTATACAAGCCACTTTTCTAAAAAAGATAATACAATATCTGAGTACTTCTAAATTAGTTTTGCATACATTTGACATCACAATCCATTTAAATTCCTTTCCGTATGAAGTCTTGGAATGAAGCACCCCCATGTAGCAGCCAGGCCATGGTGTTTTTTCTAAAGCCTTTTTAAAGAAACCAGCAAGAATCAAATCCTCTGGCAGGGGAAAGACAAAACCCACTTGTTCTACCATCAACTGGCACTGGGGCCCACATCTATGCTTTGTGACAGTCTGATATGCATATTTTAAGAAATCACACCATTTATGGGTGGGAGACAGGATTGTGTAATGGCTTTCTATGAGGCCAAATTAGCCTGTTACAAGATTTGTTTGCAGACCATGCATCTGGCTTCCTTCTTTTATTATCGTGCGCCACTGGAAAACATGCTGATAACTGAATGATGCAAATCTCTCCATTCCACGGGCGAATACGATAGCTGTTCAGTATAAACTAAGCTAAGGACATAAAATCCAGGCTGATGGATATATATTATGTAAAAGATTTTTTTTTCCTCACTGAGGAAGACAGACCATCCCCATAGGGACGGCCTCATTCCATTTCTCATTATACACCTGGAATCTGTCTGGTGAGAGATAGACACACTTTTCAGCTGCTTTTACTTGGCATTTCAGCAGGAGCTGCTGCTGCGTGAACATTACTGTCTGTGACACTCAATCTGCTACAATGAATTTAACAGTTTAGCATCAGATGCAAGCTGAGGAGGAAGCTTTCCATGTAAAGTGAAGCTGGCGGATGTTGGCTTTTCTACCAGTTTTGCAGAAACGAAAAACACATTCTTGCCTGGCTCAGTTTGCAGGCATTATCCTCGCTGTTAAAATGTGGCTTTCGTATGCTGTAGTAAGGACTCCTTGGTTTCTCCGTGAACAAGGAGTCTTTGCCCCAAGCACCAGGAGTCAGTCACGGGAACATCGGAAGCTGCCTTATACCGAGTCAGCACTGCATAACCGACATAAAGGGATCCAGAACATAGAACTAAAACAATACAGATCCAGTAACTATAAAAACAATATAATGCATGAAAAATCAAATATAAGAAAACTGTAGTGTCAATCAATGAATCATGTTTGAATAATAATAGAGAATAATTGAATATGATAAAAATGCTAATCAAAGCATGATATCCATCATCATAACTTACAAAACACATTATACACTGCAATTCATAATATATACACCATCATAACACAACACTATTCTGTAGTAAGGACCACTTGATTTCTCCATGAACAAGAAGTCTTTGCCCTGAGAACCAGGAGTCAGTCATAGGAACATTGGAAGCTGCCTTATACTGAGTCAGACCATTGGTCCATCTAGATCAGTGTTGTCTACAGCAGGGTTTCTTAACGTTGGGCCCCCAGATGTTGTTGGACTACAAATCCCAGAATCCCCAGACATGGCCTTTGTGGCTGGGAATTCTGGGAGTTGTAGTCCAACAACATCTGGGGGCCCAAGGTTGAGAAACCCTGGTCTACACTGACTGGCAGTGGCTCTCCAAGGTTACAGACAGGAGTCTCTCCCAGACCTTGCTAGGGAGTGAACCGGGGACCTTCTGCTTTTCCACTGAGCTATGGCTAAGGGTGGGTATCTAAAATGCAAGCCAAGGAGGACCTTGCGTAGCAAAGGGAACAATTCCTTCTTGCTACCACAGGATCAGCTCTCCTCAGTCCTTCCAGAACTTTATTTACGGAGGGGCAGAGTTTACTGCCAAGTTCAATTGTATGTGTCTAAAAGAAACTTGTATGTCTCCAAGCACTAGCCGATCTGGGCCACTGCCTATTGCCCACTTCCCCTACTCCCAATCTTATGAACCAAAGATATAGCCAAACACAGGAATACTGGAATGCCTGAATACTCCCCACATATGTGTGGCGCTACACAGCAATTAAGACATCTGTTTATTTTTTCAAAGTTGGCATCATAGCTGTGATGGCTTCGGTTTGTAGATGGGGCAAAGACTTGCAATACCTGAAAATATATGTTTCTTAAAGGAATGTCTGCCAGTTAATGTGAATACAGAGTCAGTGAGCATGTAGTTTATCTATCTATTGTTCAGTTTTTATAACTTTCATAAGACATCCCAAGGCAGTTTACAACAACAACAAATATTTATATACCACCTTTCAACAAAAGTTTCCAAAGTGGTGGTGGTGTGTGTGTGTATATATGTATATGTATATGTATATGTATATGTATATGGAGAGAGAGAGAGAGAGAGAGTTACATTTTATATTCTGCTCTTCCTCCAAGGAGCCCAGAGCAGTGTACTACATACTTAGGTTTCTCTTCACTACAACCCTGTGAAGTAGGTTAGGCTGAGAGAGAAGGCTGAGAACTCTTGCTGGCCCAGAGTTACCCAGCAAGTATCATGGCAGAATGGGGATTTGAACTCAGGTCTCCCCAGTCCTAGTCCAGCACTCTAACCACTACACCATGCTCACTATATATAATGGCTCTCTGTCCCCAAAGGGCTCACAATCTAAAAAGAAACATGACAGACACCAGCAACTGTCACTGGAGGGATACTGTGCTGGAGGTGGATAGGGCCAGTTACTCTCCCCCTTATAAATAAAGAGAGTCACCACATTAAAAAGGTGCCTTTTTGCCCAATTAGCAGGGAGCTAAACTTTTTCTTTTTTCTTTTTTACAAAAGTTAAAATACAATAAAACTTCATTTTAAAAAACCCTTGAAATCAGTTAAACCATAAAACACACACACATACAAAAACCCTTTAAAAAGACAAACAGATGCAAGAAAGCTGAGAGACCCTGCGCAGCAGCCCCTAAGGGAAAAATCCTTCTTATCCAAGGCATGGCTTGTTTAAAAAAAAAAAAAAAAAACTGAGGAGAACTAAGCTTCGGTCAGAGTTACAGGTTGGAAAAGGTGCCAGATAGGAAGAGCAATCAAGAGCTTGTCAACCACAGTTTTTTCCACTGGTTATTTCTTCACAGCTGTTGCATACAGACATCGGCATGTTACAGGTACACTTCGGTTCTGAAAGCCGTATGTGCACATTATCAGTTCTCATCTCTTTAAAATACATGAAAGTGAAAACCTTTCCCATCTTGTGCGTATTTCAGAGCAGGCGTTCCCAACCTGTGGTACTCCAGATGTTGCTGAACCTACAACTCCCATTATCCCCAGTTACAAAGTATTGTGAGAGGGGATGATGGGAGTTGTAGTTCAGCAGCATCTGAGATAAGCTTGGGAACCCCTGTTTTTGAGCAACAAGAAGCAAATATTACACATGTGTGCCCATCCCATTTACGGACTGGTGCTTATATTTTGCATTTGTATCCAAACAAACTTTTAGCCAGGTGGCAGACCATTCCCACGTTGGGGTTCTTTCTGCCTTCCTTGAGTGCCTCGTTCCAGAATAGCTTGCTGTTTCTGAAGCCATGTTCCCCGTGTTGATTTTGAAAAGGCATTATCAGCTTCAGTACCCCTGGATTGCATACACAATCCTGAAGACTGTGTCAGAGCTGTAAACTAACACCTAATTCGCAGTTCAGTTCCACAGCTACAGCACCGTCTTTCCATTCTAGCTAGACAATTTGTATGTGTGAGATATTCCTTCCTTTCCTTCCTCCAGGCATATTAGCATGCGCTCAACATGCCCAGAAAAAAGAAAGTGTTTTCCTCTCATTCTGCATCAGATAATCAGGCCACTCACTCTCTGTGACCAAAGAAAGAAAAGAGAAAACGTCCCCTCCGTGAAACAAAAATCATTTCCCAGAATATAAATCAATGTTTGAAAAGCTACCCTGGATGCCCACAGGATGTCATACATCTCCTTCTCAGTGAATTACAGCAGTGGGGGGAAGAGACAGAGACAGTAAAAAGGCAATAAAAAGGCATTTTAATTAAATTCTACAATGAAGCTAAGAGGAATCTGAAAAACAATGCCTGGTTATTGCCCTCATCATACTGCTTGAATGTCCTGAGTACATAATCATCCCAAAGCAAATACTCAGCGAGTTACAAATAATATAGCTTCTTGCCTCTTACATTTTCTTCTCCTCCCTTCTTTTTCAGTTCCTGCTAGCATATGAAAGTGCTAGTTCAAAACAATCACAGAATCATAGAGTTGGGGGTGCTAGTTTCACCCTCTTGTTTAGTGCAGGAGATTTGGAAAGAGCACCATCCCAACAGACAACTGTCCAGCCTCAGCTTGAAGACCCCCAACAAGGGAAATCCAGCCAGACAAGAGATGTGCGTGAACTGGATTTTGTGATTTGATTTGAGCTTGAATTGAATAGCAAAATCCTTGAATTGATTCATTGAAACAGCTGGCTAGGCCAGATGTTTTGACAAATTGACCTTGAATTACTTGAATCGATTCAAATCATTCAAGTGATTTGAGTGCCATTTTTTTTCCGGGGAGAACTGGTCTACCAATTGGGATCAGTGGGTACATCAGTCCTCTGCCACAGACTTAGCGTGTCGGCCCACCTCAGAGGACTGGTCTACCGGTTTGGTCCTCTGCGGAGGGCCAACATGCTAAGTCCAGAATGGAAGGCTGGTCCACTGCTGACCCCAACTGGTAGACCAGCTCTCCCTGGAAAAACATGCCTCAAAATGATGCTTAATTCACTTGAATCAACATGTCTCAAAATGATGCTTAAGTCACTTGAATCAATGTGAGTTGAATTGGGGAAGATTCAATTCAAACTCAAATCAGGTCTTCCATTTTAGGAGGTATTCCATTTGAGTTCAAATCACTCGAATCACCCCAATTTGTGCTCAAATCAATTCAACTAGAATTGAATTGCACATCTCTCATCCAAACCCCTGAGCAATTGGTTCCATTGTCAAGCTGCTCTTGCCATTTTCTCCTAATGTTCAACCAAAATCTACCCTCATACAAACACAGGAACATAGAAAGCTGCCTTATATCAAGTCAGACCATTGGTCCATCTAGCTCAGAATTGTCTGCACTGACTGGTAATGGCTCTCCAAGGTTTTAGGCAGGGGTATCTCCCAACTCTATCTGGAGATGCCAGGGATTGGAACTGGTACCTGAAACTCTTACTCCTCATGACTTAGAAACTATGTTTCTGTGAGTGCAAAATAGTGCCTGGGCCCATAAGAGGGCCTTCTCTGTGGTCACCCCCTTCTTTGGAACACTCTTCCCCCTCAGATTAGTTCATCCCCCTCCCTGGCTGCTTTTAAGGCTCTTCGTAAGATCCACCTGTTTCACCAGGCGATGTCCATGGCATTTCCACAATCCATACAGCAAGTAACCAAACAATATTAATACTAATAATACTAGTACTAATATTTATTTATTTAATACATTTCTATACCACCCAAAATGCAAGTTCTCTAATAAGAGAGAACTTTAGTTCTCTAATAACTCTCTAATAATATTAGTAGTAGTAATATTAATTATTATTATTATTATTAACGCTCTAATAATGATAATAATAATTCTCTAATAATAACTCAAGTTCTCTAATAATAAGTTGTTTGGGTAAGAACTAATCTGCCTACTTTCCTTTCACTATAATCTTAATTGATAATTACCATCCACACAAGTTAGCTCCCTTCAGCCTTAAACATTCACACATCTGTCATCCTGAATTGGGGTGGATGACATCATCACAAACTATGCCATTGAGGTGTCCCTCTGTATCTGTTCAGGTAAATTTGCAAATTTGGTTAGGTAGTTCACAAGTCAGCTCACTTGCACCTCAAATGTCTATGTGTCTGCCACCTTGAATTGGAGTGGATGACTTCATCACAAACTGAGGTACTTCACACGGTTGGTGTGAAGCGCTGTTCAGGATAGGGCAGGGAGCCGTCCCTGGGCAACCGAATTGGCTGCTCACACAACTGCCAGCTCCATTGGAGCTGGCAGGGGCAGCAGGAATTGGGGGCCAACCGGCCCCCAGAAGTTCCAGGATGCCCCACACAAGTGTGTGGGGCATTCTGGAGAGACCCCCAGGGCTGGGAGGCTTGTTTTGGCCTCCTGGTGGGGGTTTCCTTGTGTGTTGCCATGGTGCACAGTCGCGCCACGACAGCACACGATCAACAAAATGAGGGTAGCGGAGCACTCCGCTAACCTCGTTTAAGGGGAAGGGTAGTTTCTGAGGTTTGCTGCCAGGAGCTGCGTGGCTCCCGTGGCAGTAGATGACCAGGGGAAATTGAGCTAGGCTCCCTTAGTCCGATTTCCCCTGGTAGTGAGAATAGCTTCGCTATGTTGTTGAGGTGCCCCTTTGTGTCACTCACTACAACTGCACCAAATTTTGTCCAAATTGGTTAGGCAGCCCATAAGTTAGCCCACTTACGCCTCAAATGTCCAGATGTCTGCCCTCTTGAATTTGGGTGGATTACATTATCAAAAACTATGCTGTTGAGATATTCCTACAACTGTTCCAAATTTGGTTCAAATCAGTGAGGTGGTTCACAAATTAGCCCACTTGTGCCTCAAATGTTCATGCGCCCACCATCTTGAATTGGAGTGGATGACATAATTACATATCGAGAGGAGAGCTGGTCTTGTGATAGCAAGCATGACTTGTCCCCTTAGCTAAGCAGGGTCCACCCTGGTTGCATATGAATGAGAGACTTGATGTGTGAGAAGATATTCCTCTTAGAGGATGGAGCCGCTCTGGGAAAAGCATCTAGCAAGTTCCCTCCCTGGCATATCTAAGATAGGACTGAGAGAGAACCTTGGAGAAGCCTTTGTAGGCAATACTGAGCTAGATGGACCAATGGCCAGACTTGGTATATGGCAGCTTCCTGTGTTCCTAAATTACATCATTAAGGTGTCCCTGTGTGTCAGCTGTACCAAATTGATTCAAATCGGTTAGTTTTAGGCCCAACCAGAGTGGAGCTATAATAGGGCAGATGGGTTCAAAGAACCTGAGCTGCCCAGCTCCTGAGGGCTGCCTGACTTACCCCTCCCGTTGAGTGCAACAGCCCTAATTTCTCAGCTTTGTTGGTTGCTGGCTGTGCGTGTTTTGTTTGTTCTCTCCCTCGCCTGGAGTTTTGTTTGTTCTCTCTGTACCTGTCACGCAAGGAGGCTGTGTTTGGGCCTGACACCAGCATGCATGTCACTGCAGGTCTGTGGACCAGTCCCAGTGGGAGGCACACAGCTTTCTTGTCCTTCATGGTGCACTAGTGGGAGCAGGAAAGTGAGGGGACGTCTGCTGCTATCGGTAGGGCTAGCTCCTCCCATGCAGAAAAGCACTGGTGGGCTGTGCTGCATGTGGAGGTGCTGGACACAAACCACATGGCAGAGGAGCTGTCGGTGGCCATGGATCGCCAGGTGTAGGGATGGCTGTTTGGGAAGCCAAACCTTTGCTGAGGGTTCACAGTGACCGGCAAGCAGGCTCAGTTTGTGTCCATTTGTTGTGTGGCACACACTCTGAACCTGGTCATGCGGGATACACTTGGCCCTTCTGGGACTTTGACCAGGTGAAACATAACCTCTGAAAGCACTGGGCATCAGTCTGCTGCTACCACAGCTGCTCTTGTGGACAGGTGCTACAAGATAGCAGCTTTCTTCCACTGGAGCGAAAAGGGTAGGCATATGCTCAAGGAGAGACCGCTTCAGCTGGGCATACCTGATCCCTGATCTGTCAGGATGTTCTGACCTGGTGGAACTCCACCTTTCACTTGCTCCTTGTCTGCAGGAAGAAGAGCCAGCCAGCCATGCTCCAGCAAGGAGGCATGGTTGGAAGTGTCCAGGAATGGATGTTCATTTCTGAGGTTGTCTTAACATTCAACCCGTTCTTTGTTGCCACAAACAGCTTGTGTGTCAAGACAGCAATGCTGAGCCAGGCTTTGCCCAGCCCACTGCTCTTCTTCTCAAGAAGATGAGGGGTGAGCTCCAGACCATGCTGACCACTGAGGAATTAAGCCCCTTGGCATATCTACTGAGGACTAGGGGTGTGCACGGAACCGCAGAGCTGCGGTCCGGCACTGGGGTGGGGGGTTCAAAAAAGACTAGGGGGGCTTTACTTAACCCTCCCAACAACCGCGCTGTATTTCTCTGAGTAATCGGGCGGCAGGATAGCTCCCTGCCGCCCCCTTCAAAGTCCTGCTCGGCTGGCGGCCGCCCACAAGAAGACCCGTGGCGTTCAAACAGACCCATCGTGAAGTAAATCCATCGTTACGAAGATCCATCGTTAAGAAGGTCCGCTCTGTGTAGTCCCCGCTTGCAAGAAGTCAAGACCCCCTCCCATTCCAAGTCACAAGAGAGGGCGGCGGGAGAACTCCCCTGCCGTGCCCTTCCCCTTTGCCGGTCTGGCTGCAAATGGCTTCTAAGAAGCCTTTCGCGCACGCGCACGAAAGGCTTCTTAGAAGCCATTTGCAGCCAGACCGGCAAAGGAAACGGCAGCCTGCAGGGAGTTCTCCGCCGACCGTTCTCCTTTAAAACGCCGGAGGCCCGGTCTACCCGCCGGGAAAGGGCCGGGTAGACCGGGCCTCCGATCGCTGGGTAGACCGGGCTTCCGATCGCCGGAGGCCCGGTCTACCCAGCAATCGGAGGCCCGGTCTACCCGGCCCTTTCCCGGCGGGTAGACCGGGCCTCCGATCGCTGGGTAGACCAGGCCTCCGGCGATCGGAAGCCCGGTCTACCCAGCGGTCGGAGGCCCGGTCTACCCGGCCCTTTCCCGGCGGGTAGACCGGGCCTCCGGCGAACGGCATGCTTTGCGGTGCACGCATGCGTGCGCGCGCAAAACACCATTCTGCCGGAGGCCTTCCAAATGAGAGGAGCTCTGTGCCGGAGCTCCTCTCGTTTACTATCCGGTGAGCGGGTGAGCAGCGGGCGGGAGGGCGGGCGGGCAGCTAGCTGGGAGGGAGGGAGGGCTGGCATGGGGAGTTCTTTCGCCGCCGCCGCGGGGGCGGCGGGGGGGGGCAGCTGGTTTCCAGCGCCCCTATACTAGAAAATACGGGCGCTGGCGGGGGCAAGGAGGCGGGAGGGCTAAGCAAGCCCTCCCGCCCTTAAAGGCATACCCCCCCACCCGGACCCGAACCAGGCAGGGCCGGACCGGTCCGGCAGTTCGGCCATTCTTTGGAATGGCCGCCGGACCGGTTCGGGCACACCACTACCCCATTGTTCCCTTTGGCTGAAACACTTGAAACACACATAACGGATTCATAACATTTCAAGTGTTTCAATGAAGCATTTCAGGGAGTTTGTGTTCCATTCCAAGCTCCACTTTGTGCACAACCCTGGTGCCTACTCCCCTGAAGAATAGTTCATTCAGTTAAGCAAGGATAGGCCCAGAACCCAAAGGAAAGGGCTCATATTTACA
Organism: Hemicordylus capensis; assembly: GCF_027244095.1. Taxonomy (NCBI): domain Eukaryota; kingdom Metazoa; phylum Chordata; class Lepidosauria; order Squamata; family Cordylidae; genus Hemicordylus; species Hemicordylus capensis. The sequence continues at coordinate 99,648,674 of NC_069658.1, read as the reverse complement.
GTAATATCAGTTTTCCAAAAGCAAACCTTGGAGTCTTTCTGCCCTCACCCCAAACTCCCAAGATTCCTTTCCCTTACAACCATTTGTCCCCAGACCCCGGCCCAATAAAACACAGAGACATTAGCTGGGTGAAAAGGGCCACGCTTTATTGATAACAAATAGGCAGGAACGGACTGAAACCAGGTGATTAATCACCAACATAGAACAGTGCGGGGCCCTAGGTATGATATAGGATGCTATCATCCTATACATCACCTGACATGGGCGACACACCCTGGCTCAGGTAACAGGTGGGTATATCCCACCTGTCTCCTTCAAGGCCAACCACCCTCCTTAGAGAAGGGGATCTGGACAGCTCAAGGTCTTCACTCACCCCAGACCGCACAGCCCAAAGGTAGATGAAATCCTTAAGCAGGCTTCCTGGCAATCAATTTCTCCCCGTGCCGCACAGGCTACAAAGGAGTGATTAACCATTCCACCTTACAATATCCAAGGGTGCTCACCATACTCTAACCAACCACTTACCCCTTAGCCCGCACTGTCACTGCCACTCACGGGGGTCAGCCATATGCTTGGCCTCCCTGCCCCAAACCATCCAAAAATGCAGCAAGCCCACTCCGAATACTGCGCAGGTACAGATCGCACCCCACCTCCGAAAGATGAACCCCATCTGGGCGATATAATTCAGGGAAACGGGCCGCTAAATCCGGTTGTCGGACCACATCCCCTCCAGCAGCCACTACCAACTTACCTATGGCCGCTGATGCCTTACGACGGGCCCTTTCCAATCGGGAACCATTAATCGCCGCGCGCCAAACCCGGCGCTGAAGCCAATTGACCCATAGAATACTGACCCCGGGCATCCACCTGCGCAATGTGGACAAATCGGAGGCGGCCTGCTGCACAATGGACAGCCCAGTCCGCCTGCCTAAATCATTTTCCCCAAGGTGAAGAACAAGAACTGATGGCATATGGAACCTAGCTAAGTGATCCTTGAGGGCCAGCAGCAGCTGACTCCACAGCATGCCCCGCATACCCAGCCAATACACAGAGGCTCTTCGCCCGAACCCAAGCTGCGAACCCCAGTGAGAGGTGCTGGCCCGCCTGAAGGCCCAAAAGACCAGCGAGTGGCCGCAAATCAGGACCCGTACTGGAGCCGCTGCCCCGCCAGCCGCTGCCAAAAGAAAAAACAATCAATACAAATACCTGAGTCCGCTGTCAGCGCACGTAACGCCTGACTGCCACGGACTTCCACCGGCTGATCCGCTGGATCGCAGCCTCTTGTAGGCCCAACTGGGAAGCTGTAGTAGCCGCCCCAATCCTGAAGGAATGTAATATGAGTCCTTCCAAGGCAACCCCAGCTGCCACCAAGGCCTTCCGGACAACTGCCAGGAACTGATATTGGGTGAGAGGAGCTTGGTCCGCATGGACAAACAAGCATCCAGAAGAGGCAGGCCCTAGAGCCACGTAACGCCCCAGGGCGAGAACAGGGCAAATATTAGGATCGGCTGCGGCCGCCAGGTGCACCAACTGCCCTTTACCATGTTGATCCGTTTTGGATCGGCGTAAGAAAAGCTGCGCCAACCCATCAGCCAAGGACAAATCAGAATATTGTAAACAGCGGTCCCTAGGGGAGCCCTTATTACACGGAAGCAGCTCCCCGGGCGGAAGGCGCCAAAAAAGGCGACCAACACCGCCGCCCGAAAAAGGGTAACTTCCCAGTGGCTAGTACAGCAGGCCTCCAGGCGCCCCAGCACCTGGGTCACTAGCTCTAAGGTGAATGGCCATCAAGAGTCAGGACCAGCTGGATTCTCCCTAGACCATCCCTCAAGCATGTGCCGTACCCGAGGATCCGATGAAAAGTCCCGGACCCCTTTTACCTGTGCTTCAAAGGCCAGAGCAGCCAGGTAGCCCCCAAGCGTGGAGACAGCCCATCCCGCCCTGCGCAACATTACAAGAAACTGCTGCAATTGGCACACGGGGATAGGCCAAACCTCATCCAAACCTTCTGCTCTCCGAAACAAGGAAAAGGCCTGAATCTTGGCAGCATAACTGGCTCTGGTGCTGGGCGCCAAAGACGCCGCTATGGCCTGGTGTGCCTCCAACTGCCAAGTTGCCATAGAAAGGCAGGCATAGGATCCGGTTGCAGTGCTGCCTCGGGAGCTAACTGTCTGAACCTGTGCAACTGAAAACGAGACAAAGCATCAGCTATGTCGTTGCGCACTCCCGGAACATGCCGAGACCGGAACAGAGTGTTAGTCCGGAGGCACTGCAACACCAGGGCCCTCACTAGCCCCATAACCCTGCTGGAGCGAGACGACTGGGAGTTGATGACCTGCACTACCGCCTGGTTGTCACACCAGAAGCAGACCGACGAGTTAGCAAACTCGTCGGCCCAGATGTGCACCGCCACAACAATGGGAAAAAGCTCCAGGAACGTAAGATCCCTACTCAAACCTAGCTGTACCCACTCCAAAGGCCAGCGGGCCGCGCACCAACACCCCCTAAAATAAACCCCGAAGCCAACTCCACCCGCCGCATCGGAATGGACCTGCAGGCCGGCCTCAACAAGCTGCTCCCTCCTCCAAAAAGCCACCCCATTGAAGCCCGACAGGAAGGTTTCCCAGAGGGCGAGGTCGGCCCTAGCGCCTTCCATGAGTCTGACCCGATGATGGGGGGCCCGAAGGTCAGCCATCAAATCACACAGGCGTCTCAAAAATGCCCTACCAGGGGCAACCACCCTGCATGCAAAATTAAGATGGCCAACTAACACCTGCAATTCCCTCAGGGTGACCTTACGGGCCCTACCAGCTGCCCTGACCAAGTCTAGGAGAGCCAGCAATTTACTCTGCGGCAGCCTAGAACAGCCCTCAACCGAATCCAGCTCAATCCCCAAAAAGGAGAGCCGTGTATGAGGACCTTCTGTTTTGTCCTTAGCTAGAGGGACCCCCAATTCCTCTGTCAGGTCCATAAAGGACCGAAGCAGATGATGGCACTCATCAGAACAGCCCCTCCCTACAAAAAGAAAATCGTCTAAATAATGCGAGGTGGATCCAAGCCCCGCCCTCCGCCGCACTGCCCACTCCAAAAAAGTGCTGAACGCCTCGAAAGCTGCACAAGAAATGGAACAGCCCATAGGCAGAGCACGGTCAAAATAGAACTGACCAGCGAATGCGAAACCCAAAAGCTCAAAATCGCTGGGGTGGACTGGTAGCAGGTGGAAAGCAGGCTCAATATCACACTTGGCCATAAGGGGCCCCGGCCCCAAGGTCCTAACAACCCTGACTGCGTCATCAAAAGACATGTAACGCACTGAGCACAAACTATCGGGGATGCCATCATTCACAGATGACCCCCGAGGGTGTGATAGATGATGAATTAAACGGAATTCACCAGGTACCTTCTTGGGGACCACCCCAAGAGGAGAAACCCTTAAACCCGGAAAGGGAGGTTTCTCAAACGGACCCGCTACCCTACCAGCCGCAACCTCCTTGGCAATCTTCCGAAGGACCACCTGCTCCCTGCCTATGACCGACTTTAAGGTACGAGAGCTACTAAGCCCCCGCCGCGCAGAGGAGGGAATCCTAAAGCCTTCGTTAAAACCTAAGAACAAATATAACGCTGCTGCCCGATCAGGATAGTCTCGGAGTAACTGCTCCAAGACATCAAGACTGATGGGGCTGGGACCCTTTACCCGTAGGGGGTGGAGGAGGGCCCCCCCTCCTATTGTTGCCGCCGGGCCGAAATTTGGACCCGGAGCTGCCGAACTTGGCCCTAGGACAAGCAGAGCTCAGATGTTTGGCCCCGCACACGCCGCAGGTGTGTCTGAAATGGCAGGGGGAACGGGAACACTTACCGTGGGAGTTATACTCCCAGCAGACCAGGTGGGGTTGAACCCACTGCTGGCCAGCCCCTCCAGAAGCGGGAGTGCCCATTGCCCTGGATAAGAGGTGGCCGCTATCTGATCGGTCCCCTTCCACAGGGCGAGCCGGGGACATGATCACTAACCATAATTCCTGCAAGGGAGCGTCCCATGGCAGGGAGGGATCTAAAGCAGCTCTCATACGAAAGCTCTCATCATACCGGATCCACGAGGAACTGGCAAAATCGGAGACAGCCTTATGGATGATATCCATATACTTTAACAGGGCAGGTCCCCGAGCTGGCTGAGCCTGAACTATGACGCCCATATAGATAGTAAACCCAGACAGCCAGTTACTCCAGGTCTTTTCTACTGGCTTACGTTTAGTAACTTCGTGGTCCTTGCACGATTCCCCTTCTTTGTGTTTCACTTCCGGCTCATGAAAAAGAAGACTAAAGATGTCTACATATTCCCCTTTTAAAATCTTATCCTTAGTGGCCGGGAGCAAATGATCTCCAAGGAGCAATCCCATACTCCCATAAGGGGCATGAGATCCAGAGGGGAGGATACCCCTAGGATAGAGACCGCCAGCGTCTGCAGAAGCCGGCACCTGGCCGGGAACTGCGCCTACAGGAGGAGCGACCGGGAGACCCGCAGGAGCCGTGCCCAACCATACCCTCTCAGCAGCTCCTAGAGGATCCGCAGCAACCCCAGGGATAATACCTGAGGGACCCATTCCCCAAGGATATGGATAAGGAGGCCAATAAGAGTGTGTTCCCCAACTCCCACCTGCTTGCATCAGCCAGGGAATATAGGGCCACTGGCCAGTGCCGCTGGGAGGTGTAGGTGCTGCTAGCTCACCCGGAACAGCCGGTACTCAAGGGTCTCCTGGAGCAGAATCCACAGGCGCAGCTGGCACCAGGGGCAATGGAGAAGGCAGCACAGGAGCTGAGTCATCAGGTGACGGTGAAAGAACCACCGGGGCAGGCCCCACAGGAACAACGCCAACAGGAGAGGGGAGATCTTCCGGACCTGAGGGAGGAACCGGGCCAGTGGGGGCCCCACCTTTCTCCAACGCATCCAACCTAGCAGAAAGCGATTTCAGTAAATGAGTCCTAGTCGCCCCCCTAGTCCTGCGAGGCACCTTGGGAGGAGGGACCCCCCCCACCAGAAGAACCAGCCCCCTTATCAGAGGGAGCACCCCGGGCTTTTTCCAAGGCTTCCATCCTGCCTATCAAACCCCTAATCAGGGTCATCTCATCATCATCATCACCCGAAGAGGAAGGAGGAGGGACGAGCCGTTTGGGAGGCTTAACAGGCTTCCCCCCTTTCTTTTCTTTCGCTTTCCTAGGCATCTTGCAAGACCCCAAAAATCCCCGCAGTCACCACCAGGAAGGCCCCCAACCAGCAAGCTTGCTAAATTACTTGGGAGTTAACCACAGGAAAGCTTATAGCAGAAGCCTGGCAGCCAGAGCAATTAACCAGAGAGAGATTATTAAGCAGCCTCACCCAAGCAACCAACCCCCGTTAAGGAAAAAACCTCCCCCACACCTCCTAAAATTTACAGAAAGCCAGACCCAAAGTAGCAGCCACCCCCCCCCCCACGGCCCGCCCGAGCCCAGAAGGAGCAAACCGGGGGGGCTAAGCCCCGCTGAGTCCTGAAGCCCCGGAGCCGAGCGAGGGAGCCACGAGGAAGCACACGCCGTTGAAAAGCCCTGCTGGGGCCATCACGCCGGTGGAGAGCCCCGCCGAACTTGCCGCCGCTAGTCACAGCCCCCAGGCAGAGGAGGAATCCCAGGCCTGCAGGCCAAAAACGGCCGACTATGTACCCCAGCTGGCCACGGAGCCCCGTGGCCAGCAACGAAATGGAACTCCCTGACACCGGCACAGCGGGACCGAAAGGAACCCGCTGTATCACCGCCACGCCCGCTACTTGGGCGAAACCACCCCAAGCAGTGAGAAGGAGCTCGAGTGAAGAGCTCCTTCCTGACCGAGACTCCAAACCAAACTGAGAAGCCTGGGCGTGGATCGGCCTCATTACGGCCGAAGCCACGCCCCTTATTTGAAACTGGCCAATCAGGCCTCTTAAAGGGCCTCGTGAGGGAGGCTGTGGACAAACTCCCTCCCCCCCGCACGAGGCGAAGGGGAGGGGAATTCTCTCCATCCCCCATCCATGCAGGTGTTGTGTAGCTAGCAGCGACATCATCAGAACCCAGTAAAGAACAATCTGATGCTATAGCTATTCAGAAGCCCATGCTCATATGGCATGGCTAGAACAATATACCAGGCAAAGTTTTTCAAGAAAGCAGCTGGGAAATCTCTGAAACAAGTGCAAAGCAGCATTTCCTCCATAAATTCTCTCCTCGCAAATGGCCAAAGGGGTTGATTTTAAACTTGCCAAGAAAGTAAGCTTGAAGCATACCAGCTGAACATTTCAGCAAAGATTATTAAAGTTCCACAAAATTAAAAGCAACCCAAAATATGATCTTGCAGTAGAAAGTCTTAAACCACCTTATTGTTAAAGGTTGAACCCATAACGTACACTCTGTTGCAATGGAGAGCAATAAATTTCATGCCACTTTGAAACTGAACAGAGTGTCTAAAGCACACACTCTTCCTTAAGCCTGAGCCATTTTGGAAGGGCGGTATACAAATCCAATCCAATCCAATCCAATCCAATCCAATCAATCAATCAATAATAAAATGGATCCAAGGTCCAGATCTAGATCATGAATGGCCTATTGCCTATCACTGTCTGATCTTATATTGCTTACGTTCTGCCACAGTGACCTCTAGAAGATTGCATGTGCGGCAAGGTGTACTACAGACTGTCTAATCACATGATGAATAAATGGAACGGTGGGTGGCTTTATTATCCATACAAATGTCTAATCCTGTTGAGAAGCCCTGTAATCTTTTGGCCTCTATTAGATTTTACAAAGGTTATATATGCACTGAGTAAAGAGCAATTTTTTAAAGCTTACTTTATGCGTGGATGCCTTCTGATTTAAATCAGATGTTGAGGATGAGAGCAAATAGAAGCTCTTACTCAAAACTACTCCACAATCCTTGATCATATTTTCATTCATCTCCTATGCCTGTAACATATTCATATCCTCCCCACCAAACCAATGCTTCCTTTGCTCCCATCCCAGACACAATCCCCCAAGAAATTGCACCAAGTTCATGCCTGACTCCCTCATCTCGCTACTGAGAATAAAACTAGGCAAGACATTACATTCATCTTCACATTTGTCTGTTGTTTCTGATGTGAATAGCAGTTGCAGGGACCCCAGATTGGCATAGAGGCCACAGCGCTGCTCGGCGGCCCCTTCCAATATGCCCGTGTGCGTGACGTCACGTGCACGGGTCATGGCTTGGGCTCCATAGGAGCCCAGATCGAACTCCCTCCTCCCATCCGGGCCGCTGAGAGCCCGGGCAAACTCTCTGCCAAGTTTTTCAGGCAGCTCCGGCTGCCCAATAGAATGTTTTTCCCTTCCTCTCCCTCTCTGGAGGAAGAGAAAGGGGAAAACATCCTATTAGGCAGCCGACCCTGCCTGAAATGACGGCCGAGAGCTCCTTTGGGCTCTCAGCAGCCTAGGCCACGCCCCCTTGTCATGTTGACTTTGTCGGCGTGTCATTTCAGGCAGGGTTGGCTGCCTAATAGGACATTTTCCCCTTTCTCTCCCTCCAGAGAGGGAGAGGAAGGGAAAAATGTTCTATTGGGCAGTCGGAGCTGCCTGAAGCAATTGGTGAAGTGTTCGCCAGGGCTCTCGGCGGCCCCAGCGTGGGAGGGAGGAGTTTGCTCTGGGCTCCTATGGAGCCCGAGCCACACAGGGCGGGGCTCTCTCGGTGGCTTTTCGCCATTGGTGGCCTGGGTTCTTTGAACCCTTTCGCCCAGTGGTGGCTCCGCCCCTGCATAGAGGAGGATTAACCCTTTAACCCATGCAGTTGTCTCAATTTAAAAAAAACCACCCTCAAGTTGGCCTTGCTCCTGGGAAGGAAGCTGCTGTTGGTGGCCATGGCAACTTCCATCCAGAAGCAAATAGGAGCTTTGCGGGGGCTAGTGGCGCAGCAGGGAAATGTGTGACTAACAAGCAAAAGGTTGCCGGTTCAAACCCCTGCTGGTATCGGGCAGCAGTGATATAGGAAGATGCTGAAAGGCATCATCTCATACTGCGCAGGAGGAAGCAATGGTAAACCCCTCCTGTATTCTACCAAAAGAAAACCACAGGGCTCTGTGGATGCCAGGAATCGAAATCGACTTGACGCCACACTTTACCTTCAATTTTTGTTGTATCAGGGACTTTTCCAGACTGCCAGCTTCAGTGTGGGGGCAGGGGGAGCGGCTTAATAGCACAAGTTAGGAAGAGAGTATATAAACCACATTTATGTGCATATAAGCCTAAATAAGCAAACATCAAAGTAAATATGAGCCACTCACTTTGCTGCTGCCGCCACCCCTGTTGCCTTCCCTGTCTCCTGCTCCACCGCCACAGGTTACTTCATCATTTCTAATGGGCTTTCCAAGGGTTTCCCCACTCTCTCTTTTTTAAAAATTGCTGCTCTGGTGGTAGAGCATCATGCCACTCTGCCACCAGAGCAGCAATAAAAAAAAATTAAAAGAGAGGAGTGGGGAAGCCATTGGAAAGCCTATTAGAAATGATGGACTATACCACCAAAGCATTTTTAAAAGTGCAACTTTTTAAAGGACGCATTTATTACACGTTTAGGGCAGATCGTCAAGAAAAAAGCTGAATATTGCTGCTGGCTGTATGAAGGATACTTTGCTGTTGCTGTAAATTCCTCTTTCATATGAACACGCCCCAACTCTAAGCATAGGGAAGGTGGCATAAATAGCCGTTTGGGAAAAGCTACGGCAGCATAAAAGAAAAGGTACTCAATTTTTAAAAAATAAAAAACCCTACCCCATTCAGCGATCTCAGTATGGATTAGGGCCTCTACAGCTGCTATTGTGGGTGGAGGGGACACAGAGGGAAACTCAAAGACATGTTTAATGGCTCATCTAGTTTGATGCTGAAGCAGCAGTTTTCAGGCTAATTTTTTATACAGCTGCCAGTGGACAACAAAATAAAATTCTGGGTGTGCATACCTACTTCTCAGAAAAAAGAGTGTGTTTATGGATCAAAAGACATGTCAGATCCCAAAATATCACCGAGCATGTGATATTGGCATAATCCAGAATAGTATTTGCGCAAACGGAAGGTGTCACACCCACTCATCTAATAGGGGAGTAGGATCAATTCCCCCTTCTCTGCAGCCAATATGCTGCCTGAAAATATGTCCCTGAGGGTTGTGGGACCCGCAGTGACATCTATTTTGTATTGCATAGGAGGCTGTCGAGGAAGGGTGGGTTGGGAAAACTGCCACTCCATTCTTTCACAGGTGGAACTTCTGTTCACACAACAGAACTCCAAAAGGTTGGTGAAGCAAGATGTACCTTTGCAGAAGCAATGCTGGTTCTCCTTCTTCTGGGCCTGTTCTTCCATATGCTTAACAATTTTATCCTTGAGAATGTTTGCTTTTCATCAATTTGCCTGGAATAGACATTAAGCTATCTGGCCTGTAATTTTTCAGATCCCCCTGGATCCCTTTTTGCAAATTGATGTTACATTGGCTACTTTCCAGTCCTCTTGTTATAGAACCTGATTGTAGGGATAAGTTATATATTTTTGCAAGGAGGTTGACAATTTCACATTTGAATTCTTTAAGGACTCTTGGGTGGATACCATCTGTCCCTGGTGATGTGTTAATTTTTAATTTTTCCAGACAATTTAGAATGCCATCTCTCATCACCTCTATCCGACTCAGTTCTTTAGCCTCTGTCCCTAAGAAGCTTGGCTCAGGAACAGGTATACACTCGGTATCCTCCTCTGTGAGGGCAGATTCAAAGAACACATTTAGCTTCTCTGTAATCTCCATATCCTCCTTAATAATCTCTTTCACTCCCTCATCATCTAATGGTCCAACTGCCTTCCTTGCAGGTTTCCTGCTTCTGATGTGTTTAAATAAGTTTTTGCTATTCCCCTCAATGCTTTAAGCTAAATGTTCCTCAAACTCTCTTTTCATATCACTTATTGTTTCCTTGCATTTCTTCTGCCAAGGCTTGTGTTCCTTTCCATTCTTTAAATCATTTCTTTCCATTCTTTAAACCATTTCCATTCTTTAAATCATCATCCTTTCCATTTGGGCAGGACTTCCAATTTCTGAACGAAGCCTTCTTCCCCTTTACAGCTTCCTTGACTTTACTTGTTAGCCATTCTGGCATCCTCCCAGACTCGTTGATAACTTTCCTCCTTTTTAAAATACCTTCTAACCGGGCTTCTACTATTGTGGTTTTAAATAATGCATTCTGGAGTGATATGACTCTCCTGATTTTCTCTTTCAGTTTTCTTTTCATCCATCTCCTGATATTAGAGAGGTTTCTTCTTCTGAAGTTCAAAGTATCTGTTCTGGACTTCCTTGGTGATTCTCTCCTTGCATTTATGCTGAATTTGATCACAATGAGGTTACTGTTCCCTAAAGGTTCCATGACATTGACATCTCGCACCAGGTCCTGGGCACCACTCAGGATTAAGTCCAAGGTCACCTTCTCTCTGGTTGACACGTATCCAGCATATCTAGCAATTTGGCCTCTTTGTCATTACCTATGTGAATTTACCTAGTTTATGTGTGGGTAATTGAAGTCACCTATTATTACAGCTCTGTCTCTCTTTAATTATTTATTATTATTATTATTATTATTATCATTATTATTATTATTAATAATAATAATAATAATAATAATTTGATTTGTATACTGCCCTTCCAAAATGGCTCAGGGCTGTTTACAATTAAAACAAACCACTAAAACAGTAAAGAGCTAAAACAAATTTTTAAAGCAATATAACAATTAACAATTTAAAAACATTTTAAAACAACAATTAAACAATTACAGTGATTAAATCCCGAAATTGGGTTTTTAATTTCAAAATAAACCAGATATTAAAACCCCCCAAATTTAGGAAGCTGAGAAAGCTTGGGTGAAAAAATGGGTTTTCAGGTGTTTTTTTGAAAATTGCCAGAGATGGGGAGGATCGTATCTCAGCTTCCCTGATTTCCTTAATGCCTCCCTGATTAATGCCTCCCTGATTTCCTTCTGCAACTCCCAGTCACTGTCAGCATTTTGGTCACGGGGGAAATAGCACATCCTTAGTAAAATGTTTCCTTTCAGGCCTTGTATTGTCACCTACAGAGTTCTTGGTTTTCCTAGGTTTTCTAGCTTGTTAGATTCTATCCCTTCTTTAGCAAACAGTGATACTCAACCCCCAATTTGCCCCTCCCTGTCCTTTCTATAGAGCTTATATCCAGGAATAACAGTGTCCCACTGGTTCTCACTGTTCAACCATGTTTATGTTATGCCCACTATATATTTTCATTAGAGCACTCCAGCTTGCCCATCTTAACTCAGAGGCTTCTGGCATTGGTATATAAGCACCTATACACTGGTGTGTGCTACCTGGTATGGATGTGCAAACTGGTTCGAAGCTGAGCTGATTCACGATCAAACCGGGCCTGTTCAATAGCTCACCCTTGAGCCAAACAGGGCCCAGTTTGGTTCGACTTTGAGCCGAACCCCCCGGGCCAGCTCAGGGGTTCAAGAAGTTTAAAAACATTTAATTACCACCTGGTCTGGCAGCCTCCAGAGGGTGCTGCTGTGACTATGGGGGAGGTTTCTACTAATCTGGCCTTCCCCTGGTCTTTTTAGGGTTGGTTCAGCCTATTTATGGCCATGCATTGTGCACTGGCCATTTGTGTGCCTGTGCCAGGGAGCAGAGATCATTGGAGAACCCGCCCCCAGTGGCCGTGGTAGAAACTCTTGGAGGCCACTGGATTGGGCAGTAGGTTTAAAACAAAGAACAAAACAAACAAACAACAACATTTTTATAACTTCTAGAACACCCCCCCCCCTTTGAGCCAAGCTGAACTAGTTCAGCCTCAAGCCAAATTGGGGCCTGGTTCAACATGCATGGAATCAAATTGGGCCCAGTCCAAGTCCAGTTATATTTGAACTGAACCAGGCTTCCCAGTTCCATGCACACACCTACTACCTTGTGTGTGCTACCTTTCTTATGGCCATTTGATCTCTTTAACCAGCTAGCACAGCCTTCTGTCTGCTCTTTATCTGGTTCTACTCTGTCCCCTTGTTTTATCTGAATTTTTTACACCCTCTCACTTTAAGGGATGGCATTTGCCAAACCAGATACTGGCCAGTTCCTGTTGGCTAACTCCCAAGCATCATTTCAAAAGCTGCTCTGCAACTTTTTTTACTTTAAGTGCCAGCAGTCTGGTTCCATCTTGGTTCAAGTGGAGGCTACCCCTTTTGTGCAGTCCTTTGCTTGCCCCCAAATGTATCCCAGTGCCTAACAAATTTATATCCATCCTCCTGGCACCACTATCTCATCCTCACATTGAGACCCCTCAGTTCCGCCTGTCTCACTGGCCCTGCATGTGTTAGCATTTCTGAGAATGCTATCTTGGGTGGTCCTGGACTTCCATATGCAACCTAGTAGCCCGAATCTGGTTCCCAGGACCTTCCAACTGCATTTCCTGGCATCGTTGATGACAATGTGCACCACGACATCTGATGCCCCCGCACTGCCTAACAGCCATTCTAAATGCCACATGACATCAACACCCCAAGCACCAGGCAGGTGAGTCACTGGGCGGTCTACACAAGGGTCACAGTCCTACCTCTCTATACCCCTAATAATTGCCCACTATTCGGAGGCGCCCACTCTATGGAGGTGTATCCCTTTGCGAGAGAATATGGGCTCATCATTCATGGAAGGGGTCCCTTCTAAGGTAGCATTTCCCTCTTCTTCAGAATAATGTCCTTCTCCAGAACTTTCATTCTCTATGACAGCAGAAGGGCAATCAGCCTGGGAGTGGGATGCCTCTATCATGTCCCTGAATGTCTCATCCATGTACCTTCCTGAGCTTCTCCAGATCAGCCACCTTGGCTTTGAGGTAACACACTTGTTCCCTGATAGCCAGGAGCTTCTTGCACCAAGCACACACCCAGTACTTCTGCCCATTGAGCAGACAGTCATATATGCAACACTCTGTTCAATATACTGGGAAGCACCAAGTGCTGGCTTTCTATCTCCATGACTGGCTTTATTAGCTATTTAGAGTATTTGGAGATTGTTTATTTGAAAGTCAGGTCTTAGCTAAAGTTGTCAGCTATCAACAGTTTATTTTATTCATTCATTCATTCAATTTCTATACTGCCCTCCCAAAAATGGCTCAGGGCAGTTTACACAGTTCAAACTTTCTTTCCCAAGAATATGAAAGAGGGAATAGTATTTACTTTCTCTTCCCAATGGGCTCCTTGTGATCAAGGGGGCACTTTCAAGCTCCCACACACCACTTTCCCACTAAATTGCATGCAAAACTCCTGTATATCTATATGCCAGATTAGACCACTGGTATATTTATGTGTTTACTTGTAACTTCTTTTCACCTGTAAGTGAAAATGGAGCCATTTCAAAGAAGACAATCAGATTAAAATAGTGATTTATCTAGCCCAGTATAGTCTACTCTGATTGGCAGCCACTCTCCAAACTCTATCCCAGCTCCAATACCCAAGAATATTTTAACTCAGAGGCTCCCAACCTTGGGCCAGAAGATGTTGTACTACAATTCCCATCATTCCCAGCAACAATGGAAGGCTATTGTGGCTGAAGATGATGGAAGTTGTAGTCCAACAAGATCTGGAGACCCAAGTTTAAGAACCCGTATTGTAAGAGATGCCACCTAATGGAGCAGCGGGGAAGTAACTTGCCTAGGGAGCAAGAGGGTGCCAGTTTGAATCCCTACTGGTATGTTTCCCAGACTATGGGAAACACCTACATAGGGCAGCAGCAATATAGGAAGATGCTGAAAGGCACCAACTCGACTGCACAACTTTACTTTTACTTTATTGTCAGAGATATTTAGACAATGTATATTAAGTGCTATAAAAATACTAATTCTTATTAATGCCAAGGCTGGTCTTGAACAAAGCACTCTCTTCTGGGAAAGAATAAATAGATGTATCTTCCCTAAAACCGAGCATAGCCCTTAAACAGCAACCTAATCTCAGTGTACCCAGATAACAAATCTACATTGTTCCCACAGCTTCCCATTTCTGTATGTTTAGACAAAAACTCAACTTGCTTCAGCATTTCTTTATTCAATCCTAGCCTGAGGGAACCTGAAGCATAATCACACAACAGGGAGGGAAGAAAAAACATTATGCAAGGAAAGAAAGAGAGCGAGTCAGCACTGAAAAATAACTTGAAAACAGAAACCAGCATATTTTAATGCAGATATGCTGAAGGGATTATTATTTTACTTAACAGTATTCTAGCTGCCATGCTTCTGATGTTCTTCAAACAAATTAATGCCTGCAACTGTAGTATAGAGCGTTACACAGCCCTGCAGGAAAGAGGATGCCTCGGACAATTCCCATTTTAGATTACGTCGAGAAATTGCATGTTTAAAGCTGAATTTACATGCTGAACGCAAATCTTTGTGACTGAGCTAGCATATCAAACTAGTGCAGCTGTACACAATTAGAGAGAAATGTGGCTGATGTTCCCTAGAACCTCTCTTTACACAGGATCTACAATATGTTTGGTTTGTTTGGCAATATATTGCTTCTCTTCCACGTGTGGAATGCTACGAGACACATTAATTTGAAAAGACTGTGTTTCTTTAAGAAGAAAATCCTTGAAATTCAGATACAGATTGCATGACAAATGGTTGAATTTGCAATTTGGGTCTGGATTTGGGGAAGGGGGCATGCCATAATATACAGATATAAATTCAATAATAGATGTGGATTGTCAGGAATGCAGAGGAAGGAATAAAATACCATTTGACTAGGCAAGCTTTTGGTGCATGTGGCTAAATGATGTCTTTCCATTGTCTAATCTCTAAAGGTGTCAAGGCTCTATTAAAGGTCCCTATTCAAATCAAGCAGAAGAGAGTGGTGCAGATGGAATACAAATACACAGCCAAGAAGTGGAATAGAGTTAGCGAAGTGTGCAGTTGGAGAGATTGATGTTGATACCCTTCACTGCCAAGTGAAATGCCAATAATGCTTGTATAGCATTTTGTGAGGGCAATGGGAGTATTGATTCCTGAGCAATAATAAAGAATGAAGCAGTTCTCCCAGGTATAAAAATATTGGCAACTGTTACAACGAATTGACTCATAGAGGCCTGAGTGCTGGCCTATCTTAATACAAATAATTCAGACTTCAGAAGGATTTTCAAGAGCAGCCAGGCATGGTCCTCAGGCACATTCTCTGCTATTAATTTACCTGAAGCTTTCACAAGCCTCTCTGTCTATTGGCCAATTGGTCTACAAGGTACAGGGACAAAATAGATTTCTGAAGGCTTGTGGAGAGACAGAATGGAAAAAATAACAGGAGAGCCATGACACTTTTTAACGTGTAAAAATGAAAGGCGGGTGATTGCATGTGCTATTTTCCCTTTTCAGCATTTAAGAGATATAAAACCGTTTCCAAGCATTATGCACAAACCTCAAAAAGGTAAATAAGTTTATTGTTATGGTCATGGACCAGCACGCAACAGAAACCATATACCAAATTAATAATCAGAGTAAAAGAGAAAAAATACATATTTATAACAGTACACTATACAGATGTAACAATACAAATCACAATAATCAGAACCTCAAAAATTTAACAAGATTCATTTTCAAGACAACATTTTGTATTCTAGGGATATTTCTCTGTCCTTTCACTTTCCAGAACTGTAATTCTGGATCAGACCCATGGGCCATCCAGTTAAATATCCTGTTTATGACAGGGAACAACAGCAGATGACTTGGAAGATATACTATATTCCGAAATTGAGAAGGTATTGAAAAACCGGTTCCTTTCCAGTAAAATCTCATTATTACTTTGAATGGATGATGATGATGACTTTTTAAAAAACTCATTAAAATGTGATGGCCTTTAGAATTTGCAGGCAACCTCCAATTCACTAATTTTTGCTTTGAACCACCTCCTGTAGAAAGGGATGCTTAGATAATTTCCCACTCATTATTGCTTAGTTGGCATACTTCCCCCACATAGAGTTGACCATTTTGCATTGCACCTATCTTGGGTAGTAACATTCTAATAGATATATGATGATCTAATGGCCAAAAGACATATTTTCACTTTATATTTTGCAATGGAGTACAAGATATCTAGAGGCGAGTCTCACAATCAGTGAGACGTTCTGTAAGGGGATTTGTAGGGAGAGTGGGCTTAGCCTGCTCTCCCCGCAGATGATCAAGCTGGCAGCCCTGGACAGCCAGATTGGCCGCCCACACAACTGCTGGTTCTGTCACGGAGCCGGCAGGGTCTGCGGGGATCGGGGGCCACGCAGCCCTTGGAAGTTCCAGGATGCCCCGTGCGAGTGCGCAGAGCATCCTGGAGAGACCCCCGAGCATTACAATGTGCATTCTATCAAGTGAGAAGGATATGCATGCTTAAGCATATGTGCCTCTAAAAGCAGGAACCAGAAAAAAAAGAGGCTCCTATTTCTGTGTATTGTAAGGTCTATGCAGGTTAGCATGGGTTTCACATGGCAAAAAGAGGTTTATGCAGTTTATACTCAGATCTCCTATACCCAGTTGAAAGTATTGAGAAAGACTGGGTTCCCAGATCCCCTACACACAGAAAGGATCAGGATGGTGATTCAAACATGCCAGGGATAAGGCACAGCAAAGTTTCTAACTGTCCTTCCTGATTAAATAATTGGATTTGGGTCCAGTCCCCCTCCCCTATTTGCTTACACAGACCTTTCACCCACACACCCCATCTTAAGTACATTTAGTTGGAAAGAGTCCCATTGATTTTTATTACAACCCATTAACAACCTTCAGAAAAGCACAGGGGAACAATGAGCATATTTACTGAGTCAGGCCACTGATCTATCGAGTCCATATTGCCTATTCTAACGAGCCATGACTCTTCAAAATCTCAAGAAGAGGCTTCCTCTGCCCTGCAAACCAAGATCCTTTTAGCTGCTGATTCTAGGGTTGAATTTAGGACCTTCTGGATGCAAAGCACTTACAGCATGCTGAGCTATGGCCCTATTCTTTGTGCCGAAACTTCAATCCCTAGGGTTAGCTCTAGGGTTGCCACATTTGGTGTGTGTGTGGGGAGGGGGGATTCCTGGATACTACCAGGCTGTCGCTCATTGGTAGAGTAGCTGCTTTGCATGCAGATGGTCCCAGGTTCCACCGCTGGCATCTCAAGGTAGGGCTGGGAAATACTTCTATTTGAAACATTGGAAAAGCAGACAATGCAGTCAGTGCAGACAATATTGAGCTAGATGGACCAATGGTCTGACTCAATATAAGGCAACTTCCTATGTTCCTAATCATCAAAAGTGAAGGCAAATATTAACACACCACTTTAAAAAAAACTGAGATTGGAAAGCTTGGTGGCTGTTTCACACATTTCTCCCCTATGGTGTTTGTTGCAGAGGAGGGTTAGGAGTGTTTCACCTCAGTAAACAATGTAATATGTGAAATAAATCAGACGACAGTAACACAAGAGCATGTGAGAAATGAAAGAAGCCTGTACTGTGTGTTTACTTTGGTTAAAAATAGATTATAAAATTACTGTTTAAGTATAGTTAGAGTGAGAATGTTTCTTCTCCTTCTATATTGCTTGCTGCCTACAGCAGATCTTTTGATTCATGGTCACCTAGCAAGGTACCAAGTTCTGAATACATTTCCCTCAAGTGCAGCCTTATTCTCTGTCCGTATATTACATAGCTAAATCCAGAGGCCCACAGCCACCCTCACTAACTCTAAAGATGATACACAAAGAAGGGGAAGGGGTTTATTGAGCCACAGAGAGAGAGCCAACTTATCCAGGATGACACTTTTCCTCCCTTAACCCCGTTTTCTTGATTATGTGGCAGCCGTGGCTGCCACACTGTGGGGAGAGAGCCCGTGGAGGGGAGGGGGGATCCCCATGATGCACGAGGCACTCATGTAGTGCATCATTGTATTTCCGGAGACAGGGATGACAACCTTCCCTGCAGCCTGGGCACACGGGGACCTCACCCAACAACGCCAGCTCTATCGTCTGCAGGGAAGGAAGGTTTAACCCGCCCTCCCCAGAGACCGTCCTCCAGCCCTCCTCAGTGATCGTGAGAAGAGGCTCATTGTGTGATGAGCAGTGAAGATTACACAGTTGTGAGCAGCAATTCCCAGGATTCATGGTGTAGTGGTTAGAATGCTGGACTAGGACCGGGGAGACCCAAGTTCAAATCCCCATTCAGCCATGATACTAGCTGGGTGACTCTGGGCCAGTCACTTCTCTCTCAGCCTCACCTACTTCACAGGGTTGTTGTGAGGAGAAACTCAAGTATGTAGTACACTACTCTGGGCTCCTTGGAAGAAGGGCGGGATATAAATGTAAAAATAAATAAATAAAAATAAATAAACCTCTGCCTGTATCTGTGGTCTAACAGTTCACATGATGCATTATCTATGAGAGTACATGCCTAGAAATGGCACAAATAGAGGGGAAATGTATTTTGTGAGCCTGCCCTGATCCCCTTTTTGAAGTGTTGCACGATACAGGCAAGCATTCAGTGCCATCTTAGGTTTGCTTTCTACTTCTAAACCTGCACCTACAATAAAAGTGCTCTGGTGAACAGGCCCTCAGTTTTGGGATTTGGAAATTCTCCAGTGGAAGCAAAGGGAATTCCTCATCTATATAATGCTATGAAAAGGTTGTACTATGATGAAGAGGTTGAACTATGAGTACAGGAGTTCAGCATGTCAGACTTATCCATGGAATCACCACCTGTCCGCTCCTGGTGGTGTGATAATTACATCAGTGGCACTTGTATGATTGGGCCCCTCTAGCATGGTTGGGTAATTTAAGCATTTCCCCAACTGTGCCAGAGCCACTCATACAAAACAGGTTTTCAATTACTAGAGTAATGTTGAAAGTAGGGTTGTTGGGTTGGGAATGACCTGACATGGACCATTTTGGAGGGCATCAGGGAGATTCCAACCTAGGGAAGCCCAGTTCTATTTGGGCTTCTCTGATCCTGTTCGGGGGGTAATTGGAGCTCTTTGGGGCTCCAAATGGCAGTTGGAGTTTGCTCTTTTCCCCACAATTGCAGTGTGTGTGTGTGGGGGGGGGGGAATCTCCTGACCTCTATCTGCCCACCCGCCCACCCATACATTTATTTCTCTTTTTAAATTTTTTTGGCCTGTTTTTAAAGGTACAGTTTAAAAAGCTGCCAGTTTACAAGTTTCCCCCTGTGATTCTCTGGTGTTACATCACTTCCCCTGCAATTCTCTTTTTCTTCCAGGTTTCACAGTGAGTATCCCCATTACTTTTTTTAAAAAAATGTAAAGGTTGGTCAAGAAAATACCTGACATTCTGGAGGGTCCAAAGGATCCTGAGCCAATATTTGTGGGATCGGGGTAGATTGGGTCCCAATCCTGACATCTGCAATCAGTCATAGCCCTAGTTGAAAGGGCCCATGGGCCTCAGTTCTGTAGATACTGTTAATTCTACCATGACTAAGCAACATGGAGACATTTCTCCAGAGTGGAAATCCTATCTCAATTTCAGAGTTCCCCCAAGGAGAAGAGAAATTTCTCATAAAATGTCTGCAAATCCCTCAGACCAAAAGGCAGAATATAAATGGAGCAGATAGAACAATGTTATGGAATCACAGGCAGCAAAAATAAAGATGTGAAATACTTCTTGGAACATTACACAAACAACCCGTGCTAACTTGGCAAAGAGGCACCTTTTAATGTGGTGATTCTCTTTATTTAGCAGGGGGAGAGTAACTGGCCCTATCCACCCCCAGCACAGGACCTCCAGTGACCGTTGCTGGTGTTTGTCATATGTTTCTTTTTAGATTGTGAGCCCTTTTGGGGGACAGGGAATCATCTTATTTATTTATTATTTCTCTGTGTAAACCACCCTTAGCCATTTTTGGAAGGGCAGTAAAGAAATCGAATGAATGAATGAATGAATGAATTATCTGGATGGCTCTTTATCTCTTTGAATAAGGATGATGTCTTTTCTTTTGGCAGGAATGAAGGGTAGCACTACACATTATGAGAACTTTGGGAAATATCATATTGTGCTTTCTGCAGCAAACACATACTGAGGCTAATCTCACAATCAGCTAAAATCGGGCTAGGGGAGCCTAGCCCGATTTTAGCGGACCATGAGAACCACTGGGCTCACAGGGAAGCCCGGTTGCCTCACAGCAGGTAACCCACTTCTGCAGCCCTCCCCTTAGCCCAGACCGCTCCACTAACTGGGGTTTCTAGATCGTGTGTTGCCGCGGCACGGCTCTGTGTCGCGGAAACTCACAAGGAGACCCCCCGACCAGGAGGCTAAAAAGCAGCCTCTTGGCTCGGGGGTCTCTCCAGCATGTTCTGCGCTCACTTCCGAGGGTCACACAGCCCCTGAACTCCCAAGCCCCCACCAGCTCCATGGCAGAGCTGGCAGTCGTGTGAGTGGCCGATCCAGCCGCTTGGGGAGGGCTTAATGATCGTCTGTGGGGAGAGAGGAGGCAGGTCTCACCAATCGTGAGACCCGCCTCATTGTGTGGAAACAAAGGATATGTGCATGCATCTCCAAACATTGTGATACATGTGTCTTGAAAATTCCAACACAATCATATTTTGTAGTACTACTCTAAAAGCCCTCAAAGCAAGGGGTGGCTAGCAGGCTCTCTTATAATGCCCATGGCCTTCAGGGAAGAGCAGGTTATAAAAGAGCTAATTGCACCTGACTGAGAAATGAAATGCATCATTCAATCCCTCACACCTTAAAAGCCTTGATTTCCTGCTTTATGATGGACAAAGAATAAGTGACAGATTTGTTATAAGTATGTGATACACTTCCCCCTGAATACTGGCTTTTCCAAATACAAATAATTCAGTGCCTTGTGTTTGGTAATGACCTGTGGATGATGCGTCATAGAATGGAACATAAACATCCTGCAGACAGAACTTATGGAATAAAGAGAAGAAGTGAAGAAGAAAAAATCTGATTTTCAATTCCTCCCTGATAGTCAGAGGTCAGTTGTTCTCATACAGAAACAGTTTGTTCTCTTCAGAAATAGTAATACAACAATGCATAGGGCTTGTCCATTTGTAGTTACATCTGGCAGATTTATTATCTATAACGATTCCTAATTATTCTCAGGCCGATTAAATGATTTCTTTTCAAATACCCTAAGGTAATGTATTCCACGCACAATGCATAATGTAGAGAAATATGCCTTCTACAATCTTGGGAAGAAGAAGAAAGTTCTTCGTTGAATAGCATACACTTTTGCTAAAACATTCTGTTACTAAAAGGAAGGGTGAAGGTAAAACAAACAGAACAAACTGCCAATCCCAAAGGCATAATCACATTTAGAGAAACATTCAATACTTAGAAAATATGAGATGATCTCGGGAATTACTTGCTCCCAACAGTACAATTTCAAAATTCAATCCTACAAGGTTTTCTGTAGGATTGTTTACAATCAATTATCCTAAAATGAACATTTGTCTACACGTTTAAAAGGTGAATTTATTTATTTACTTATTAAAAATTTCTTGTATACTGCCTCCTCCAAAGACTCTAGGTGGTGAACAATAACAGCAGCAGCAATTTAAAAAAAAAATTTAAGGGCAAAAGGCTGGAGAAAAAGCTAGGTCTTAAGAAGGGCCTTAAAAGCCACTAAGGAGGAAGCTGGACGAATCTGGGGGTGGGTGGCGGGTGGGAAGGATGTTCCAAAGAAGAGAGGCAGCCACAGAGATGGTCCTCGTATGGACCCAGGCACCACACACTACACCAGGACCCGGGACACTAAGGAGGGCCAACTGAGAAGACCTCACAGGACGGGATACAAATGGCAAAGAGAAGTGATCCTTGAGATATACAGGTACTAAGCCCATGAGGGTTATGTAGGTGAGAACCAGCACTTCAGATTGGACCCAGAAGTGAACAGACAACCAGTGCAGTGACCGTAAAAGAGGTGTAACACTATCAAATCTATGGCCACCCATGAGGAGGCAGGCCACTGCATTCTGGACTAGTTGAAGCTTCCAAATCATTTTCAAAGGCAATCATAGGTAGAAGGTGTTACAGTAATCCAAGTGAGAGGTAACCAAAGAACGAGTTCCTGTTGCCAGGGCCTGCCAGTCGAGAAAAGGCCATAACTGGTGAACCAGCTGAAGCTGGCTGAAGACACCCCTGGCCATGGCCTCCAACTGATTTCAAGCAGGAGCCACAAGTCTAGAAGGACCTCCAGATCACGAAGCTTCTCTCTCAAGGGAAGCACAACCTCGTCAGGAGATAAACTCACACACAGCAATTGGCCAGATGGCAAACTGAACAAGAGCAACTTGGTCTTGGAGGGATTAAGCCTGAGCTGGTTTAGTCCATCCAGGTCCATACAGCCTCTAGGCACTGAGCCAGCACATGAATGGCATCACCTGTTTGGCCACAGGTAGAGATATAAAGCTGAGGACGTCAGCATATTGATGAAAACTTACCTCAAAATGATGGATGACCTGGCCCATTCATGTAGATGTGAAAGAGAATGGGAGCAAGGACCAAGCCAAACAGACAGCCAAACTATCCCTAGTAAGAATCATCAGCTCTTGAATCATCAAGATCAATAATCACATAAATAAATAACAATGCTATCTCTAGGGTCAACTAAGTCATTGGGGCTATTCACACATGCAGGTAAAACTGGACTAAGGAAGCCCAGCCTGGTTTTGCCTGTGCCTGAAAACCCAAACATCCGAATGCAGACTGGAGAGTGCAGGGAGGAGGGCAGAATAGCGGGACCCACAGTTCTGTGTTATGTCTTAAGGCAGCCATTGATTTGACGGGGCACTTACCTGACTAGTGGTGCCCCTTTTGGCTTGTCAGATGGAGCCTAGCAGGTGAGGATGTGTGAACCAGTTTGATTTGAGGGCTTGACCTCAGACTGAACTGGATCTGGTCCATTCTGAGGTTGAACCAAACCTCCCAGGACAGTTTATGCCCAGTTCAAGGGTGGTGGGTGACGTTTTAATTTAATTTAAAAATGATTGACTTACTGCCACCGAGGGCTGCAGCAGCCTCGGGGGTGCTGTGGTAGATTGGGGGGTCTACAGCGGATCCCCCTCCCCCTTCCAGCTTCCCCCCTGAGTCTCCTGAGGCCACCACCATCCTCAGCAGCAGTAAGTCAATCATTTTTAATAAATTATAACTGTCCCCCACCAGTGTTCCCCTAACAGAGATTTCCAGATGTTGACTACAAATCCCAGAATCCCCAGCTGCAATGGCTTTTGCATGGAGTTTATGGGAGTTGTAGTCAACAACATCTGGCAATCTCCATTGAGGGAGCACTGTCCCCCACCACCCTCGAACAGGGCCTGAACCAGTCCCAATTCGAACGGAACCGGGCTCGGCTTGAGGAGTGCTAAAACCAAACATGCCCAGTCCAGTTCGAATCCAGTCCAGATTCAAACTGAATCAGGCAAAGCAGTTTTGCGCACATCCCTACTAGCAGGGTTGGAGTAGAACCATAAGAACTGGCTAAGATTTTTTCATGATGAGGGAGGAGCTACTCTGATCTACTTCTGTACCTTCTTATCTCCTCCAGGGACAAGGATCTAGCCCACTTACAACAGTTCAAAGTACCCAATCACTATACAAAAGCAATTACTTGAAAGAATGTAAGTGAAGCATATCCAAAAATGAACAATCCAGTACTCTCAGAGTATATTATTAACATCTGAGGCCTGTCCTAAGCAGGCAGAACTGAGAAAGGCATTTTCCTCCATGGCTAATTATCCTCAGAAAAGCTGCACTGACTAAGGGCAGCTCCACACATGAGTGCTGCAGGGACACAGAAAATATCTGGGTGTCACCAGTGTAGCTTACAAACAGGAAAATTCAGAACACAAAGCAAATATACCCTTCTGTTAGGAACCCACCTTTAACAATGAACAACTCACAGGCTCATCATCTAAAACCTATGGACATTAGGGGGAAAGTTTAAAAAATGTTTAAAATTGCCCACTTGCCCATTTCTTTTGTGGGGTCAGTGGTAGGTAGCACCCATCATGCCCTATCACACAACCTACTTTGGTGACGCTTGGAGCTACCCATGAGGAACTATGGGGTCTTCCGAATTTCTCCATCTGCACTCACACAGTGCACACAAGTTTTGCCTTGCCATTTGCAATGCATTGCATTGAATAAATAAATCAATAATAATAATTTTGCAACCCTGCCTTGAGAAATACTGCAGAACCACACAGTAAAGAGGAATCTGTCCCTCCCAACACAGAGCCAGCGTGGTGTAGTGGTTAAAGTGCTGGACTAGGACCGGGGAGACCCGAGTACAAATCCCTATTCAGCCATGATACTAGCTGGGTGACTTTGGGCCAGTCACGTATCTCTCAGCTTCACAGGGTTGTTGTGAGGAGAAACTAAAGTATGTAGTACACCGCTCTGGGCTCCTTGGAGGAAGAGCGGGATATAAAATGTAATAAAAATAAAAATAAACACATTTCAAACACAGTCCAAAAATGGCCAAAAAAGAATCACTGACCCAGAATCCACTGCCAGCCAGTGCCTGCGCTGCAGTAACATCATTTTCACAAGTAGATCTCTCTCACACACAATCATGACTCCTTACATTCCAAGCATTGCAACAGCTGCCGCAGCAGTACCCTCAGCATCAAGCATAGCCATAAGCTCAACTAAAGCAACTTCAGTCACATTTTGACTGAGTACACCTTGTAATGCAGACTGCAGAGCAGACCAGAACAGTGAGTGAAGCACGTTAGTCTCAAGGCTATACATGGAGCTCATCAAAGCAATCACCAAGAAATATTACACACACATACACACAGATGCTCTCCAAACGAGCAGTGTGGAGAGCCTAACCAAGCTCTGCAGGGATAGTGGCTTAGCCTACTCTCCCCACAGACAAGCAGGGAGCTGTCCCTGGGTGGCCGGATTGGCCACCCACATGATTACTGGCTCCATCACAGAGCCAGTAGGGGCAGTAGGGATCGGGGGCCACCCAGTGCATGAAAGACCCAGGATGCCCTGCGTGAGTGTGCAAGCCATCTCGAGGAAAATTTGGGGGCAAAGCTGGGAGGCTTGTTTTAGCCTCCCAACAGGGATCTCCTCATGAGTCGCCACATTGTGGCATCTCACGACTGGGTAAACGGGGTTAGCGGAGCACATGCTCGGGTAAACGGGGTTAGCGGAGCACATGCTCTGCTAACCTCATTTAAGGGGAGGAGTATTTTCGGAGGTTTGCTGCCAGCCACATAACTCCTGTTGTAGCACACGACCAGGAGGAACTAGGCTAGTCCCCTTTAGCCCGATATCTCCTGGTCATGGGAATAGACTCATACAATTGCAACAAGCCATTTCCTCCCACAACACTATTTCACAAACAAAACAAACCACAACTCAAGGAAGGAAGGCACCCAACTTCTTCTTTTGTCAATCTGAGATCCAGCAAGATCTCATCCTGAGAAAAGATCCATCCTGAGAAAAGAAAACCACAAAATCAAACTTCCTTCTTCATCTCCTGATATATCCTCTTCAAGAGAGGCATAAGGGCTCTCTTTGCCTCCCAGTCCCTTTGAATACATTCCCTCCTTTGTGTTCCTCTCCCTCCAGGCAATGGGGGCACAGTTGTCCATGACAACACTTGATTTGTATGTTTACAAGCCAATCAAGAAGCAAGGAGATCAGAAGCCAATCGGATGCCAGTGCCAGAAAACTAATCAGCAAGGGGAAAAACGGCCTCCAAAATGGCTCTCGAAACAGCAAAACATTTAGATCAATGGGTTGTTTTCTTCCAAGCTCGAAACAGGACCTTTATTTTGTTTTGAGCTTGAAACACCTGAAAGAGGACATTTCGAGTCAAAACGTTTGACATCAAAACATTTTGCATATCCCTGCCTGAGAGGTAGCACTCTTCAGGGAATTCTAGGGTGCTGACCATTCCAGCACAGTCAGGAATTGCACTTAGTCACTTGACAGCTCACTTGGGAGCCCCAGAAAATAGGTCCATTAAAGCTATACTGATTTCAGGGTGATCCGGTGATGATACAATACATCATATTCCCTCCTTTTGTGGAAGATTTAACAGGGTCATTTGCAAGCCATTTTTGGTGAGAATTAAATGAAAATTGAAGGAAGTGTGCCAAGTGACAGACCAATCCATTAGAACTGGAGTTCCCAACTTGTTGTACTGCAGATGTTGCTGAACTACAACTCCCATTACCCCCAGTTCAGCAACTGGAGTACCACAGATTGGAAACCCCTGTATTAGAGAAATTATGGAATCTAGCCTGTTAGACCATTTGCCATGATAGCTAAATGGACCCTCTATGTAGAATACTGCACTCTACCCTGTGCCAGCATGGTTTGAAGGGGGGGAGGGTTGTGCCCAGCCTCAGGGGAAATGGGGCATATGTGGCTCCCATCTTCCCTAGGGGTGAGCATGTCACCGTGCTCACCCAATGGGAGGAGGTGGGTCAGCATTCCCCAAGCCTCTTTCCCTGCTAGCAAGGCACATGCCCGCCTGCCTCTTTTCTTAGTGAGGGATAGCCAGTTGTCCTTGGGGCCAAGTAGGAATTTTTGAGCTTCACTCGATTGTTATGGGGTGAGGCCTTTGCTGCCTACTTCTCACCGAGTTACTTTGGGCTACCTCTAGGGGTGGTGCTTTAAATAGTGTAGTTCAGGCACAATGGTAGGAAAGTGAAGGTTGTGGGTAGGTAAGATTGTCTATTGGTGTTTGGCATGAGGGCCATTGCGGGGGTGGTGGTTTACCATGGAACAGCCCTTCGGGATTTTGCAGTGTGGAGGGTAGGGAATGGCCCCTTCTCAGGGGGTTACTCTGCTCATGAACTCAGAGTTTTGCGGCTTGGATTGTGGTGGGTTGAGTAGCCCTCCACTCAACATGGGGATCCACATGGTTAGAGGAAGTCAGGAGTTTGTTTCCTGACCATTTCAAAACCCGACCGTTTCACCCTTGAGTGGGAATAGTTCTCATTAGGTGGCTTTCCCTCAGGGAGGAGCACCTGCACTCTGATTAGCTGAGAACTTCCATTGCAAGTTTTATATTATGTGCATCAATAAAGTGGCCCCAGTTTACTCTACTTACATGTGTCATTTCTTCTTTGTGTCCGAGTGCAATCTGTATACTTTTAAAATAACTTTTAATTTGAAACTTAATTTGGATTGTGGTTTTAAGCCTGGACTTTTAACTTTTTTACTTAATTTGGTTAATTTTATTAGTTTTATTTTACATTGTATATCTATTGTATTGTTGTGAGCTGCCCTGAGCAGTAGTGTATGGGACAGGGCATAAATATTTTAAATAAATGATAAATAATAAAAATATACC
This sequence comes from Hemicordylus capensis, assembly GCF_027244095.1. Taxonomy (NCBI): domain Eukaryota; kingdom Metazoa; phylum Chordata; class Lepidosauria; order Squamata; family Cordylidae; genus Hemicordylus; species Hemicordylus capensis. The sequence continues at coordinate 99,621,320 of NC_069658.1, read as the reverse complement.
AGACTCTGGGTGACATACAATGAAAAAAAGTGTTATCCCAACTCTGCAATGGGTCTGTTCTATTATCACTGTTTTCCAATTGGGAGCTCAGACTAAGTGGAAATCCAGCTAAACAGATGACAAGGTTAAGCTTCTGCAGCCTCAAGCTCCGACACTGTATTTGTACTACCAGCCTTCAAAAATTATTGCAAACATCACAGCAGACAAATGACAACCAGGCCAAGGCAGTAGCTTTCTATCATCCTCTGACACTTTCCACCTGGAATGACATTTCTCAGACAAAATCATAGTCAAAGAGATTTTCTCTGCCACCACTGTTCAATTTTGCATATTCCCAGCAAGCAAACCTCAGTTCAGCCACCACTTAGGTACTTGCTTCCACCACTGGTATTCTAAAGAGCCTTTGCATGGCTTCAGCTAGTGCGCCAGCTGAGTCCCTTTCTCAAGAAGGCAGATCTGGCCACTGTTACCCATGCCTTAGTCACATATGGCAGAAGAATACCCACTGGATTTCTTCTATGCTTTGCAATGGGAACACCAATGATGGGAATTGTTGGGCCAACAACTACTTTTCCGTTGACTGAGGTAGATGACATAATCATAACAGATGCTAAGTTTTTTTGGGGTGGTGGTTCACTACAAAAATTGCAAGATCTTCTGGACACAATCATATTCTTGGGATGTTTTAATAGCCCATAGACTGCAGCTGTTGCTGAGCTTCTAGGAGTTGCTAATCCCCACTGGTATGTTTCCCTATGGGAGACTATGGGAAACCCCTATATCGGGCAGAAGTGATATAGGAAGATGCTGAAAGGCATCATCTCATAATGCACAGGAGATAGAAATGGTAAACCCCTCATGCAGTCCACCAAAGAAAACCACATGGCTCTGTGGTCATCAGGAGGCAACACTGACTCAACAACACAACTTTACTTTAGTTACACTACTCCGATACAACTGATTTTCTCTGTAGCAACATTTTCTTCCCAAAACAAAAGACAAATAAAATCTGATGATCTTCAGCACCGCATCAGCTGTTTGTGTTCATGGATAAGCTTTTCCCCTCTGTGTGCCTCCACGTATTAAATATGATTACATTTTCCATATGGATCTATGAGCAGGATTCTAGATCTCTGGTGGGTCCTCTATATGGAGTCATTTCCAGAAAAGTTATATGAATGACTAGTTCTGTTAGAATAGTTCCATTTGTAGATTTCATTTAAAAGGCAGTCAATGAGTACAAATTGTTTCATTGGAAGTGGCTCTTAGTCTGGTATTAGCTTTGCTTATCAAATGTAGGGCAGGAAACTTTCACTCACTTTGGTAGCATTGTAGATGTTTTGGGAGTGGGCGGAATCCAGCTGGGAATAATTTGTCCATCTTCCCCTGATTCTCTCTCTGTCAGTTTACCCAAAAGTATGTTTGAATATATGGATGGCAAGGGAAAATAAAAGATCAGTGTTGGGAATGCACAGACTTACCCTCAAGGGACATGCTTGAATAACGAGTCTCTGACCTTGGCAAATAAAAGAACAAGAACATAGTAGCAGGGTTAAGGCTCAAGACCCAGAAGCACTGCTGAGACACTTTGATGTTTGATATTTTTGTGATCATCCAGTGTCTGACCAACCAGAATGGCCTACGGGAGTCAAAGAATAAAAACCCAGCAGCTTTATGTCAATTCGGAGGATACATCCTCAAAAAAACCAGTCTGTCACTATAGTTTTTCCCATGCAAAGTCTTTAGGGCTGCTTTGATTTCCCACCCATGTTTGGGTTCTTATTGAACTCTTGTGCTTTTGGTGTGTGATTGTTTTGTAAGTTTGAACGAAAGGATTTGTAAGGGAAAATGTACAAAGGAAGGGCCATATCTCCCAGATCTATACATACAGAGAGAAAACATGTACTCAAAGAGCATACTTTTAAACAGACATTCTTTTTATTTCCGCTTTCTCTCCATTATGTTGCAATATGTAATGTTTTCACTAACAGCAAAAGAAAGGAAATGAGCAATGTGTGGGGGTGGGGAAGAAGGTCAAAAATTTGTAGGTTTAAAAAAATGTAGAAACTGCATGTACAAAAGCCAGAATCAATGCTGATATTCTGAGCAAAATTAATAAAACTCTTCCATATTTTCCATACTCCATATTCTGTAGTCAGGAGTGTATGCCACACCTTCCAAGTTGCTTGGCCATGCCTCTGCTCATTCACAGGGATGCAGTTTTTATCAGTATAAAGCAGGAATGTAGACAGAGAGAAAGCTTGAGGAGCAACTCCTCACTAGGAATGTGCACGAACCGGTTCAGAGGAACTTTTACAGGCCTCTGAACTGGTTTGAACCCCTGCGAGCTCGAAGGTTCGATGGTGGGGAGGATGGATTTAAGGGTGGTGTGGCTGCACTTATCCCCCCCCCCCACTCCCAGCCGCATTTTCCCCACCAGCATGTGGGTCCTTAAGAGCCTGTCGGGGCAGCAGCATACTCCCCTGCTGCCCTGTGCTACCGTTTACTGGATGTACCCGGAAGTAGGAACAGCAACTGTGCACATCGCCCAAGCGCATGCATCTGATGTGCATGTGTGCGTGATTCATGCAATCTCCGTTCCTACTTCCGGGTACATCTGATAAGCTTCTCAGCCTTTTGGATAAGATCAAGTGTAAGTCAACTAATATAACAAAAGCCTTTCTGGTCAGGTTTAAGGGTAAGCAGGAGAGGGCAGCAGCAAGACTAGCCAAGAAAGGTGAGCAAAACCAGTGGAGCTGGGCTGAAACAAAGCCTGCCCCATTAGAGCTTTGACTGACATCCAGCTGAGCTAATCAGACACAAGCATGCAATTTAAATGTCACACCAAGCAAGTTGCTCTTCTTCTGCTCTCCGCTTGGCCTGTCTACAAAACAGCCTGCCAAGTCACAGATATGTGGTAGTGAAGAGGAACTGGCCAATGTGAACAAAATATTCCAGAATGTTGCTGCCACAGCTTGTGTTGTAGATAGATAGATATTTTATCGTGGTCATTGACCCAACAATATAAAAGACAGACAATACACTCACAGTAAAAATAATACAAATGGTACAAAATATAATGTCAGGGTCTTCACAATGCCGATAACTCAAACCAGCTCAGATCTAATCTTACATGCAGCCACACATAATTTGGCCACACACAACATTATGGGTACCCAATGATCAGCTAATAAAAAGGATGCATATCCATCATCTGTTCTAACAGGGATATTTAATAAAAGGGGAGAGATAAGAGAGATATGGATAGACCTATAAAATGAACAATATAAAAGGACAACCTGTGTTGTAGGGTCTTTCACTGATGAGAGGGAGAGGAGAAGATGACTCCAAAGTGGCCAATATTATTCCCACCATGGAGGTTTTGGGAGAAAGGTTAGAAATTTGTAAAAAAAATCACCTGCTTGCCCATTTACTTATTTATTTGTTTTTGGTGGGTTGGGTGGTAGGTAGCACCCATCATGCCCTACCATCCAATCCACTTTGGTGTCCCTAGGAGCTACCCATGGGGGAAAATGGGGTGTTTCAAATTTTCCCCATTGTTCCCTATTGCTGAAACACTAATAATGTTTCGAGTTGTTTCATCGAAACAGCTGGCTCGGCCACAGTTTTGATGAAACATTTTGGTTGTTTTGCATTTCATTTCAAGCTCAAAACAGAACACAAAATCAATTTCATACACATCCCTACTTTTTTCCTTGTGTGACATGGTGCATTGTGTGGGCAGCCCACCCAGATGCAGCCATTGCTAGAATACTGAGCCTAGCATGGTCTAGTTGTGCTGCAAGCCTCTTAACAGTGATTTAGCTGCTGCCAGGTAGTACCTTCTGCCCTGCTTATTCTGGATGGCTGCTGTAAGTATTGATACTCAGGAAGGGAGAGAGGAGTTTTGGAGACTGTGAGCCCTTTGAGGACAGGGAACCACAGGGGTATAGCTATAATTAACCGGGGGGGGGGCAAATATCCCTGGGCTCAAGAGGGGGCCCTGCAAGCTGGGCGACAGCTTACTCTATGTTCTCCCCCTCTCTCCTCTTTAAAGATGGAGAAGCAGGGGCTCACCTTCACTTTTTGTCCCAGGGCCTATGCCAACCTTTCTACAAACCTGCGGAACCATCTTCCCCAGGTGTGTGCCAAATCAAAGATCTTTTGGGGAACCAAAGTTCTTAGAGAAATATTTTTGTTGAAAAGTGGTATATAAATAACAGTAGTAATAATGGTAATAGTAATAAAAAGCTTCATTAGTAAAGAAGGCCCCAGCTTTCTTTTCTTCCTGGTGACTGAATTATCCAGTCAGTTTTTTCTACCCCATCAGTTAGCAAGCAACTAGGATAGACACCAGTGACTGTTGTTGAATAAATTCTCTTTATTTAGCAGGGGAAGAGTAACTGGCCCTATCGACTCCCAGCACAGTACCTCCAGTGACTGTCGCTGGAGTCTAATGTTTCTTTTTAGATTGGGAGCCCTCTGGGGACAGGGATCCATCTTATTTATTTATTATTTCTCTGTGTTAACCACCCTGAGCCATTTTTGGAAGGGCGGTATAGAAATCGAATTAAATAATAATAATAATAATAATAATAATAATAATAAGAAGAAGAAGAAGAAGAAGAAGAAGAAGAAGAAGAAGAAGAAGAAGCCCCCAGTGAGGCACTACTTTGGCATGGTTGTGGGGTCTGCATGCTCTGAGGAAGGTGAGAGCTATGCCAGAGGTCCAACCATACTGGACAGATCTCACCAGAGGAGCCAGATGAAGAGTGCCTCTCCCATCAACAATATGGTGAGACGTAACGGGTCAACAAGGACAGCGCCCGGTGCTGCAGTCCCTGGACATCTGGTGGCAAGTGGGCTACAGGACTCAGGATCTTCAGTTGAGCAACCAGGGCTGGAGACTTCAGCGTTACTGGAAGAAACTTCACTTAACCGGAAAAAATATATTTAAAATGCCAACAAGGAAATAATGATATGCTATTACAAGTCTAGTCCAACTAGAAGAGGTTATTTAAAAAGAATGTACCAAATTTGGAAAGAGAAGCATCCAGATACAGAAATAACAGAACAAAGGCTAGCAGACGAGAAGATTCATAATAAGAAATAAAGTATTCACAGAAGTTGAGCTGGAAGAACTACAAAGAGCAACACAGGCTCAAGATATGGAAGAAGAATTACCACCAACTGAAGAAGTTGTTCAGGCGCAGAGGTGGAGGAGGTGTTAGAAATAGAGAATACCACGGTTGCTGAACTGTTCCAAAATCAAAACCAGGCAACCTCACCTTTGCCTTCACCTCAAAAACCTAAATGCTGTTTAACAGAAAAGCAACAAGAACTAAAGCAAAAAATAACTGAGCACATGAACCACCAGGGTTTGACTTCCAGCTCTAAAAACAGTTGCCAAAAACCAACTTGCTCAGGCCTTAAAAGATGTCAATGCTGCACTTGCAGAAATAACAACCAATAACTTGCAAGAAACAAACCAACTAATGTACAGTGCAGCAACAACAACACAAGAGCTTGGATATAAGATCAGTGGACCTGTAAAAAAAGGAAGTAGTACATCACCTAAATGGAAGATTAGATTAGAAAATAAAATCTCCAGGCTTAGATCAGATGCTAGTGAACTGAAAGATATGGAAGACAAGAAGCTGAAGAATGAAAACACCAAACAGAATCTGATTCAAAAATACTATCTAGATTCAAGGAAAATTAGAGAAGTCCTGGAAATAATAAAGCAGCAAATAACAGCAGTTTCAAAGAAGCTTAGCAGATACGAAGCCAGAATTACACAACACAGGCAGAATCTCCAATTCCAGTCGAATCAGAGACGTTTCTACCAAAGCATGGAAGGAGAAACTGCAAGAAACATAGGAACACCAAATAAAGAAGAAACAGTGCAATTCTGGCGGAAAATATGGGACAATCCAATAGATTATAATAAAAAAGCAGGCTGGGTGAAAGAGGTCGAAAAATGTAACCAACAAATGCAAGATCTAATAATAACACCAGAATTAATAAGTGAAAGAGCAAAGAAAATTAAAAATTGGACTGCACAAGGCTACGATGAACTGCATGGCTTTTGGCTCAAACACCTAACAAGCCTTCATAAACAACTATCAAAACAGTTCAATCACATTTTGCAATGGCTAACAACTGGGAAAACTCATCTCGTAATGAAAGAACCAGCAGAAGGTGCAGTTCCAAGTAATTATAGACCGATAACCTGCCTGCCAACCATGTTCAAATTATTAACTGGAATAATAGCAGATGAAGTAATGCAACACTTATTAACTAATAAGCAGCTTCCAGTTGAACAGAAAGGAAATTGCCCGAACACCAGAGGCACAAAAGACCAGCTGCTGATTGACAAAATGATTTTAGAAAATTGCAAGAGAAGAAAAACAAATCTAAGTGTTGCATGGATTGACTATAAGAAAGCCTTCGACTCATTACCTCACACATGGATACTAAAATGTTTAGAAACAACTGGTGTCAGCAAAAACATTCAGATATTTTTTTTAAAAAGCAATGAGCATGTGGAGTACACAGTTAATAATCAATGGCGAGACACTTGGACAGGTTAGCAGTAGAAGAGGTATTTTCCAAGGGGACTCACTATCCCCTCTTTTGTTAGTAATCACCATGACTCCACTTTCACAAATACTAAACAAAACAGGCCTCGGATACCAGACTTCTAAAACATCAAGTCAAATCAACCATCTGCTGTACATGGACGATCTGAAGTTGCATAGAAAGTCCCAGTCAGAATTGAATCACTGCTAAACACTGTCCATCCATATATTCAGTAGCGATATAGCAGTGGAGTTTGGACTAGACACGTGTGCTGCATTAATAATGAACAGGGGAAAAATAACAGAAACAGAAGGAATAGAACTGCCCAATGGAAGCAACATCAAGAACCTGGAAGAGAAACAACATTACAAATACTTGAGCATTCTCCAGGCTGATAACATCACACACACTGAAGTTAAAAGAAAAATTGGAAGTGAATACATCAGGAGAGTTAGAAAAATCCTCAAGTCCAAACTCAATGGCAGGAACACCTGGGCTATACCTGTTATCAGATACACTGCAGGAATAATAGACTGGACCCAGGCAGAGCTAGAGACGCTAGATCGTAAGACCAGGAAAATCATGACCATCAATCATGCTCTGCACCCCCACAGTGATGTAGATAGGCTATACCTCCCTCGCAGCTCAGGTGGAAGAGGAATGCTGCAAGTCCATCAAACAGTAGAGGAGGAGAAAAGAGGCCTTGAAGAATATATCAAGGACAGTGAAGAAGATGCACTTCAAATGGTCAATAATGAGAAACTATTCAACACCAATGAAACAAAGCAGGCCTACAAGAAAGAACAAGTCAAGAACCAAGCAGAAAAATGGAGAAATAAACCACTGCATGGTCAATATTTGCACAATATAAGTGGAAAATCAGACATCACCAAGACCTGGCAATGGCTTAAGAATGGCAACCTGAAGAAAGAAACAGAGGGTTTAATACTGGCTGCACAAGAACAGGCACTAAGAACAAATGCAATAAGAGCAAAAGTCGAAATATCAACAACAAACAGCAAGTGCCGCCTTTGTAAAGAAGCAGATGAAACAGTGGACCACCTAATCAGCTGTTCTAAAAAGGTTGCACAGACTGACTACAAACAAAGGTAGCAGGGATGATACACTGGAACATCTGCAAAAAATACAAGCTACCTGTAGCCAAAGATTGGTGGGACCATAACATTGAAAAAGTGGTAGAAAATGAAGATGCAAAAATATCATGGGACTTTTGACTACAATCAGACAAACATCTGCCACACAATACACCAGATATAACTGTAGTTGAGAAGAAAGAAAAACAAGTTAAAATAATCGACATAGCAATACCAGGGGATAGCAGAATAGAAGACAAAGAAATAGAAAAAATCACCAAATACAGAGATCTACAAATTGAAACTGAAAGGCTGTGGCAGAAATAGACCCAAATAATCCCAGTGGTAGTTGGTGCCTTAGGTGCAATTCCAAAAGACCTTGAAGAGCACCTCAATACCACAGGGGCCACAGAAATCACCATCAGCCAATTACAAAAAGCAACTTTACTGGGAACAGCCTGTATTCTACGATGATATCTATAATAATAACAGCAACAACACTGACAATAAAATTCTGGCTTCCCAGGTCCTTGGGAAGGACTTGATGTCTGGATAAAACAAACCAGTCAATAACACCTGTCTGACTGTGTAAACAACAACAACAATAGGATACGTGTGTTTTACTCATGGAACACATAGAGAAACTGCATCTTGCATCAAAAGCAGAGGGCAGAGTAAAAAATAAGTTGTATATCATGACACATGTTGGGAAGGTGGATGCCTTTTACATAAGCCAGGAATCTTGAAGAGATTCATTGAATAGCTACATTTCTTCTTCATCATCAATGCTGTGACAGACAAATTCAAAAGGTCTACCTTAATGACTGTATGGCTGCTCCACCTACAGGCTCATCAAAGACCTGATGCCTCAAGAGGACTTTGATAAGGTATCATATGCTGAAATCACAGATACAGTTGTGAAGTATTGGGGACCTTATCTTTGTGTAAATGTCCAATCTTTTCAGTTTAAACCAGGTACTAGGGCTCAAGGTGATTCCATAGCTGTATTGCTGTGATGCTTAATAAACACCTTGTTTCTAGTTGTTCATGTGAAACCACCATGCTATAACATGCCAGGAGACTAATTTATGTGATGATTTGGGGTCTTGGCTGGCAGATTTAACCTTAAATTGACTATTAAGGCCAGGAGATTCCCGTGGGAGTCAAAGAAGTCAAGCAATTACCTCGGTCCCTATTACTATAAATGGTCCCAGTGAATGGAATGGTCATGAGATGACACCTTGTTAACATGAGAGCCTGTTTGGAGGCTCCCCCAAGGAGCACCCCTCTATATTTGGAACTACAAGTCTGTACAACTACCTCTGCTTGGATTTCATGGGACTGTGAGATCACCACTTTGTTTCCTCTGTAGCTAACTCAAAGGGCATGTCACTTTGGCAAGCAGCTTGGGAGAAAGAACTCTTAGGTTAAGTTCAAAGCACAAAGACTGAAGGAAGTCTCCCCGTGGGAAGCTGAAGCAGACGTGATTTAATCAAGAGCTGTTTTTTAAAGAATAAGTCAAGTATTCTCCCTATGTTGGCACAGCAAATTAAGTCAAGATAGCACCTCCTCCAGAAGGAGAGATAAGAAAGTAACAGGTCATCTCTCTCTTGCTAACGAGCATGTTAAGGCATGTTAAGGACTAGCTCATGATGCTGGAAGTCTGCTTGCTTGCATTTTAGTTACTCACAGATATTCTGACAGACACGAGAGATAAACTTTGATTCAATCATTTGGCCTTCCCCCACACAGTTCTTTGCAGACCTTCCCAAGCATTTGTTCAAGAAGATTATTACTCTTCTGCAGCATTTGTCAAAGAAGAAGTTAACTCTTCACTTTTCAATAGCTCGTCCTGTGTTTTGTCCTTATTGTCTGCTTTTGCAAGGTGAATTTAACGTAATGCCCTCAGGCAAGAATTTGTTGATAATTGATGAAGGCACCTTCGATCAGTGAGTCTTCTGGGTCATCAGTGCTGTCTGCATGCCTCAGAACCACCATTCTTTCCCCCCATGTCTTGGCATCAGTACTTCTTTTTTGCTCTGCTTTGACCTGTACCTCCACACCGGCTTTTCCTAACCCCGTTTGCCGAGCACTCGTGGCTGTGAGGTCCCATTCCATTTTCAAAAATTCCCTTTTGGCTCCTGGTTCCCTGCCTGGTCCATGGACTCCTCTCTTCTCCTGCCTTATACCAGCTTCAGAAGAGGGGAGAGGAGAGAGGAAGGGAGAATTCCACCTGCCCTGTATCATCCTGTCCTGGAAGGTGGTGAGTAGAGCTTGTGGTAAGTGCCAGCAGCTGACCCCCTCTTTTCCTGAGGCTTTCTCTCTCTTAGAGCAATCTTGCTGTAACTCTCTGTTGGTGGCAAGAAACATACTTAGTCTTCATTTCATATACCCCAGATTGTCATGTCCATGTAAACCGAGCTCTCATCCACTCAAACTGGATTATCCCAATCAGAGGTGCACCAAGGTAATTTTGGAGCCAGGACCAAAAGGCCTTTGGATCTCCCCCCACCCCTACAAATTAAGCATCATCATGTTCAGCCAGGCAATCACACCACCCTGGACAGACTAAAGAGGGGTGGACTTTGGCTTGGAAGTCCAGTAGTAGGAGCACCTATGACCCCAATGATCAAAATTTCCTCAGACAATTCCAGTCAATGCTATGGTCTCATATTTGTAAGCCAATATTGTTAGTCTGGCAAAATCTAGCACAGAGGCTTCATTAGAACTGATTTTTTAAAACCACTTTTATACCCTTTAAACTTAACATTTTTGTATCAGGTGAGTTAATAGGCTTCTAGTAGACATGTGACAAAAATAGCGAGGTTTGCATTCTGCCTCAAAATGTTCTGCATTACTAAGCAGAACATTCTGTCGCCAAGCACAATGATAGCTAATGTGTGTGGAATTTATTTTTTAGCACCTTTATCCCCTTTAAACCAACATTTTTGTGCCAGGTGAGTTAATAGGCTTTTAGTAGACATGTGACAAAAGTAGAAAGGCTTGCATTCTGCCTTAAAATGTTCTGCATTGCTAAGCAGAACATTCTGTCGCCAAGCACAATGATAACTAATGCACGCGGCATGAAGCCCACTGCTGAATTTTCCACCTCTCTCTGCCCTGCTGAATTTTCATCACAAGCAGTAGCCTGAAAGCCCCAAGTTGTTAAGCATGGTTATGGGAGAAATCTGGAGGTGGAAACCTTGTCAATCACTGACAATGGGACCTTGCTCAGCTGATAATAGAAGTACTCTGCTGCTTACGAAAGATTACTGTTCGCATTTTGGAGAGGCAGCAGGGTGACCTTTCCTTCCAGGAGTGAGAGACCTAAAGCATCTGACAGTCTGGCTGTCAGGTTGTGTGTGTGTGGGGGGGGGGGGTGCGTGGTTAAGCCACACCTTACATTTGAGAGGCTTTATGACATGTTACACTTGAAGAGTGCATTTTTTTCCCCACTGCACTTCCAGCAGAATTTCAATCTTCCTTTAATTATCTGGAATGAAATTACATACTTTTCTTCCAACTACTTCTCCCCTCGCTTGAATTTTATATTCTCCTTCTGCTCTGCTTATTATCATCCTTGAAATGTTTTACTTTTATTCACTTCTCAACCCAAAGATATTTAAGTCTTATTCTGCACCACAGGAGTTTTGCTGATAGCTACAGTGCTTGTGTGCACTGCTGTGGTACACGAGTTCTCAAACTTTTTTTCACAGAAAGCTGCTTTGAGTCAAGTATAGCAATTATTCTTAAAATAAAAGAGCAGCCTTAATACAGGCCCTAAACATTAAAACACAGGTAGCGATGCTAATTCATTATTATTATTATTATTTTAAAAATCCAACCACAGAAAGCAGCACAATGCCATGATTTCATTGTAAAAGTCATCTTTAAAGTAAATTCTAAAGCTGCATCAGATGCTACTCACTTGATTACTTACTGTAAATAATAACAGTGTAATCCTTGGTTTCAAGTTATACAGACCCAACAAGGAAGATGGACGAGAACACTTTGCATAGCCAGTCTCAGTGGCGTAGCCATCATTGGACAAGGGGGGCAAAAATTTCCCTGGACCACCATGTTGCCTCCACTACCAAGGCACTCCCTTGCCCTCTCCCTCACCCAGCTAGTGTTGGGAATTCTCTCTGGTAAGAGAAACCCTTTTTCATTATAGCAGAGTGCACAGAGGCACAACACAGAGGAATTGGGTTAGGCATGCATGTATGCTGAGAGTAAAGTAACTTGGAGCCAGTTCATAGTTTCAAATCAATATAAGGAGTATTTATTAGAGAACTCCATTCTAGATAGCAAAGTGAGGAGATAGGATCTCTAATTTATCTATCCAGCTGGATGCAGATGGATTCTGCATCTCTGCACACATGATGCAGGGAGAAAGGAACTTGCATGTTGCAAGGGAGAAGGAAGGGAAGGGAAGAGGAAGTGGCAGGAAGGAAGTCTCTGAGATTAGCAATCTACATATCAAAGGAATAGTGTCAGAGTAGTAGAGAAGAGATTACCAATGTCTTGACCCTCTAGCCCTCTGACTCACTAGTCTGTCCTCCTATGTCATTGAGACAAGAGACAGCGCATAGTCCTTCACTTCCAACAGCTAGCACACAAAGCACTTGCCAGCTGAGAGCCCAAGATGTGGCCCCTTGCTCCCTCCCAGCCAGCACTTCGTTTACCAGCTGGAAGAAGGAAAGGGCCCTCACGAGTCAGACATATATTGAGCATGTCTGCATCAGATACATGCTGAGGCAGGAGGCATGGCCAGCACCAAGAAGGCCGGGGAAGAACACACCCCTTTGATCCTTCCCAGGCAGCACTTCATTCACTGGATGGGTGATTTCTTTTCCTCCTCATTCAAAGAAAGGGATCATGCAAGATGGTGATGATGGCATGTTGACTGGCCAAGGCTAAAGAGGTACACCCCTGCATACAATGGGTTAGATGGAATTCTTCAAACAGCCCATAGTAGGTTTTTGGGTTTTTTTTGGTACACACAGACACTGAAGAAAGGAAGGGAGGGTGCAAGCTTGCCATTTCAAGGAAGGGTGCCAGTTTACCACTTCAGGTGCAAAGCTAGAGTCCCTCCCACTACAAGATCTGCTCAGAAATAAGCATTCTAGCCTCCCAAGATATGTTGGCCAGGGTACATAAAGGTAAAAGTAAAGTGTGCCATCAAGTCGATTTCGACTCCTGGTGCCCACAGAGCCCTGTGGTTTTCTTTGGTAGAATACAGGAGGGGTTTTCCATTGCCTCCTCCCGCACAGTATGAGATGATGCCTTTCAGCATCTTCCTATATCGCTGCTGCCTGATGTATTAGCAGTGGGGATTTGAACCAGCAGCCTTCTGCTTGTTAAACATTTCCCTGCTGTGCCACTTAAGGTGGCCCAGGGTACATACTGTACCTGCAAGTAATTTGTAGAGTAAAAAAACACAAAGTTGCACCAAAACCTATTGAGGGAAATAAAAGGGGGAAACTTGCCCTCCCTGGTTCCTGAAACAATGTTGAGGAAGAGATATTAGAGCTGTCCACACAATCATCCTGAAGGTGGGCTATCCTGATTTGAAAAAAATTGTAAACTCACAAAAAGCCCTCTAACCCAAGTTGCTCAAAGCTGGGTAAGCCAACTTTTGTATCCTGCTCTTAACTAGGGTGAGCGTAGAGAAGAGCTCTACTGCCTTACTTTCCTGGTTACCTTATTGACACAGCAGGTCTGGAAACAATAGGAAGTTGTCGCTACAGGGGCTGCTGTACAGTGGCCGTGGATGTGCCACTCTGCAAAGCACACTCCATGATCCTGTAGCTGGAGCCACTTCAGCAGGGCTGAGTCCACCTCTTGCTCCTTTGTTGTCAATCAAAGTGCAGCTGCTGACATCATGAAGCTTTCCAGTCTACTGGCAGCACAGAGCATGATGGGGAGGCCTTTAGAGGACTTTTCAAGCTTGCAACTCCAGATTTCAGCAATGGATGCTTTGCCTGGCTTAACTGTGTTTCCTGGGTTTGCTGACCCAAAAAGAGGTTTTAATCATGTGCTGCTACTGGGGTCAAAGCTCTCTAATCCTCCAATCCCAAATGGCCATGTGAAGAGGCCTGTGGTCACTTTTCATAAATTCTATGATATAATCAAAATGACAACCAAAATGTTAAGGCCAGGAGGATATTGCTAAGTGGCCAGACAGTGACCCCTCCCTTTTCCAAGTCCAGTAGCATGACCATAGAACTCGATGAACGTTTGAACTCGGTGAATGGGAAGAAAAAAATGATTCCTTATTTCCTAAAAGTCTTTTGCAGAAAGCACCAACAGCACCCCTCCCTTCCCACTGCGATTTTGCAAGTGGAGAAAGCAGCAAGGTTTTGTTGCACTTTCTGCAAAGTCTCAACTTGCGGGACAGAAACCAGGGCTCCTTTACACCCTGTCAAAAAGGAGGTCGTTTCTTCCCCATTAGGTTTTTGCAGGAGGCAGCAGTAGGGCTGGGCTCAGCTGGCACTTCCCAAAAGCTAAACTTACAGGAAACTCCTCCTTCCCTTTCCACTCTCCTAGGAGGAAAAAAGAGGCTGATTTTTCTCTTGCCATTTGAGCTCTTGTCAAAACTGGCAGCAATGTCATGCTTCCTTTTCCTGCAAAAGCCTAATTGGAAAAGGACTATCTGTTCTTTCCTCACTGAGGAAGAAAGGGCAAAGGAAAAGCCTTGAGGAAGAAACCTGTTTCTCTTCCACAAACCACTATATATAACAAGCTGTGTAGTGAGTGGGATATTTCCAGGTACAGCATCAAAATAGGTTCACCTGGCTCTGATCCTATTAGGAATGTAACATAAAGCAGGCACCTCTAGCTTCCTTTGGGTGGACTAACTCGATGGTGAGCAGTTAGTGAATACACAATCCTCTAGTGATGGGTTTCCCAACCTGTAGTACTTCAGATGTTGCTGAACTACAACTCCCATCTTCCCCAGCTACAATTTATTGTGGCTGGGGGTGATGGGAGTTGTAGTTCAGCAACATTTGGAGTACTATAGGTTGGGAGCCTCTGCCTAGCAGCAGAGGCATAACTAGGGAAAATGGCGCCTAGGGCAAGCACTGAAATTGCCCCCCCCCCGCCCCATATAGCATCACAAGCAACTTTAATTGTACTTATCAGTTTATCAAGTGCAATACTTTTCAGTGGTATCTGGTCACACTTTCAGTACACAAGTATACAGTAATCAAATGCAAAGAAATCAAATCACTGACGTCTCTTAAATTTACAAGCAACAATGCATACGGAGTCGTGTCTGTGCCCTGGGATGGCTGGTGGGAGTTAGCACCAAGGTCATCAATCATAGCCCCCCTATCCTTTAGCCGCCCTGGACCACGGCTGCGGCGGGCGGTGCCGGCGGCGGATGGCTGAGAAGTTACAGAGCGACGCCGAGGCCTGCCGTCCGGCCCGGCATCGCTTCTCAACTGCGAGGCGCACCTGCGCAGTTCAATCTATTAACTGCGTGTGCACAGTTAATAGATTGAACTGCACAGGCGCGCCTCACAGTTGGGAAGCGACGCTGGGCTGGACGGCAGGCCTCGGCATCGCTCTGTAACTTCTCAGCCATCCACCGCCGGCGCCTCACACCGCAGCCGCGGTCCAGTGTGGCTAAAGGATAGGGGGGCTATGATGGACGACCTTGGTGCTCACTCCCACCAGCCATCCCAGGGCACAGGCACGACTCCCGGGCCACTGGCCTGGGCAGCAGGTAGCGGCGGCGAGCTTGGGCATGCGGCACCGCCACACGGCCCAGGGAAAGGGCAGCCGGAGGGTAGGGGGTCAGGGGGAGGGAATCCAGCCACTCTCTCTGCCTCCTGCAGGACGGCGTGGATTAAGATGAGACGCCATGGCCCACCGCCCGGCCTGACAACCTGCCCAGCGTGGGACATGCCGCTGCTGCTGCCTCTTCCGTAGTAGGAGTCGGAGGCCACCCGCTGCCGCGCCCCACTCCCCGGCCGCGCCATCACCCACCCAGCCAGTTCAAAGCCCACCACGCTGCTCGGCCCGGAGATTTTAAATAAAAATAAAACTATTATTATAATTTTAAAAAATTTAAAACCCCACACACACCTTGTCCTTCCGTTGCACACTTTATTGCAGTGGTCCTTGGAGATGATGTTGTTGTTGCTTGCTGGTTTCTTGGGCCCTTCTTCCTTCCTTGAAGTCCTTGCTGGAGCCCCAGCAGCCAAGCAGCAAGCAACACAGACGCTCTCTCGCTCTCTCTCGTTGCCTCAGACAAATGCACGTGCGTGCGAGGCAACGAGAGCAGGTAAACCCGCGGATGCGCGAGTGGGGGTGGGTGGGGACTGGGGAAGAGTGCCACGAGGAGGTCCGTGGCAGGCAGTGAGGGCGCTGGGCAGCCGGAGCCCTCACTGGGGGGGCGCCGGTGCCGCTCCTGCCTCAGATCAGATAAGAAGATAATTTTATTTGGTGGTGTGAGCAGGGGCATAGACTCGTCTCTAGGCAGGCCAGGCGCCCAGGCTAGCACTTGCTGGGGGATAGAGGCGCCGTGCGGTCGCGGCTGCTAGTGCTTGCCTAACGTTAAAGTAAAAATAGATTTTGTGGGGGCGGGGGTCAGAGCACTTTTTGGTGCCCTCCACCAAGTGGCGCCCAGGTCATGTGCCCTACCTGCCCTACCTTAGTTACGCCCCTGCCTAGCAGATGCCCACCCTATCTTTGTTCCTTCTGCACAAGTGTCACATCACAACTTTCCCCCTTTTCCTTTTTCAAGGAGGCAAGCATTTCATAGTGGCACAGATAGCCAACTCGCACTGCTCGGATAATTGTGGCAAACCTGATTTATTTTCAGTTCGGACTCAAAGTGTGTTTCTGATGGCATAGCTGTGTGAGTAACCTACAATTAGTGACATTTCTATACCATGCCTGGATCACAAATTATATATGAAAGTATAGAGCAGGCTTGCTCAACTTTGGCCTCCCACCAGTTGTTTTTGGACTACAACTCCCATCATCCCCAGCCACAGTGGCCAATAGCCAGGGATTACGGGAGTTGTCGGCCAACATCTGCAGGAGGGCCAAAGTTGAGCAACCCTGGTATAGCGGAAATTGAAGGTTTTCCTTGCTGATGAACCAGTTGCTCAAATTCAGGGCAGAAGCTTGACATTTGCTTTAAATCGGCAAGGGAGGACTGAATAAGCACCACTGGAACATTAGAGAAATACATAATTAATCAGCAGTTCTATGCCATGACATAAGTGTACTAACAAGAGCTTAGTCTCAAAAGTTCACAAGCCGCTTACAAATGAGTTGTCAAAAACATTAGAGAAACCTCCACCAAAGCTTACAAATAAAGGTCAGTAATAAGAAGTCCCAGGATTTAGCAGTCATGTAAACATCTTATAAATGGTGCCACAAGTAAACAGCCTCACCCTGCCAACTAGCTGTGGCTTTGCTGTCCAAGCGATATGTGAGTTCTGGATTCTCAGACTGCCTACCAACATTTCCATTGTGATGCTGTTGTATGTCTCATAATAAATAAATAAATAAATAAATAAATAAATAAATAAATAAATAAATAATAGTACACAAGTGACTCTGGGCCAGTCATGTATCTCTCAGTCTAATATACCTCACAGGGTTGTTGTGAGGATAAGCATAACCATGTACACTGCTCTGAGCTCCTTGGAGGAAAAGTGGGATATAAATGTAAGTGTGTGTGTATGTGTGTAACTAGGCCTGACCTGGAAGAATTTAAGCTCAGTCAGATCCAACCAATAGGCTGTCTAGGTAAGGGAGCTTGAACAGGATAGTATGCACTTTATCACTCTTAGCAGCGTAGAGTAGCTCATTACAAGGGGAACCAGCATGGCAGGGGAGCCTAGGACATTTATGGTTCCGGTTCTAGTGATCCTGACATGTAGGGTTGCCAACCTGGATGCAAGGTTGCCAACTGACCGAGGGGAAAGAGTAGCCTGGCTTGTTCTTGTGTCTCACCTGCTTGATCTGCAAGTGAGTTATTTCACAGTCTGGAAATAAACAGGATCACCTACTACAGTTGCTGTTAAAGGCAGAGGCGCAAAGACTGACCAAAAATGGCTGTCAACAGTAATAAGATAACCAAGGGTTTACGTTTGCTTGGCTCAAAGACCTCCTAATTTTCACACTGCTAGAAGATGTGGGTTTTAGCCATGCCATCTCTTCTGGGTTCTTTGTTGCAAAATGGTTGGTACTCCATTCTTTAATTAATTATTTAATTTATTTATTAATTTAACACATTTGTATACTGCCCAAAGCTTGATTTACAACAAAACAATACAAATTAAAACAAAATAAAAATGTAAACACATAAATATAATTTAAAATTCAACACAATGTTTTTAAAAGTATTAAAAACTGTACATCTAATTAAAAGCCTGGGTGAACAAATGTGCCTGAACGGCCTTTTAAAAAATTGTCAGAGATGTTGGGAGTGGGGGCTCTTATTTGAGCAGGGAGCACATTCCAAAGCCTCAGGGCAGCAATGGAGAAGACCTGACATGGAGACCTGTCATGGAGGACAATGGAGTAGCTGCCAGACAAACCAGTGGCAACTGCAGATGAACCTCTCCTGATGATCTCAATGGGCGGTGGGGTTCCTGGTGAAGAAAATGTTATCTTAAATACCCATGGCCTAAGTTGTTTAGGGCTTTATTGGTCATAAACAGCACCTTGTATTTTGCCCGAAAACTTATTGGCAACCATTGTAGCTCTTTCAATACATGAGTAATATGGTCTCTCCAAAATGATGACCCAGAGACCAACCTGGCCACCACATTCTGTACCAACAGCAGTTTCCAGTCTATATACAATGGCAGCCCCACACAGAGTACTTTGCTGTAGTCAAGTCTGGACGTTACCAGCAGATGTACCACTGCTACTTTGTCATGCCTTTGTTTGCAGTCAGTCTGTGTGATCTTCTAAAACAGCTGATTAGGTGGTCCACTGTTTCATCTGCTTATTTACAAAGGTGGCACTTGCTATTTGTTGTTGATTTTTTTACTTTTGCTCTTATTGCATTTGTTCTTAGTGCCTGTTCTTATGTAGCCAGTATTAAACCCTCAGTTTCTTTCTACAAGTTGCCATTCTTAAGCCACTGCCAGGTCTTGGTGATATTTGATTTTCCAGTTATATTGTACAGATATTGACCATGCAGTGGCTTGTTTTTCTGCTCAGTTCTTTACTTGTTCTTTCTTGTAGGCCTGCTTCGTTTCATTGGTGTTTAATAGTTTTTAATAATTATAATTATAATTATTTATTTATTGCATTTATAAACCACCCCATCCAAATGCTCTAGGCAGTGTACAACAACTTTAAAAACACACAATTCAAAACATAGTGCTAAAAACAATATAAAAACAATTCAAAAACAATTAAAACCATTTAAAATCAATTTAAAAACTTTTTAAAACACTTTACAAACCTTGGAAAGCCTGGCCAAACAAATAGGTTTTTAGGGCTCTCTTAAAGGCTGACAGCAAGCCTAAACTGCGGATATCTGCCGGGAGTGCATTCCATATTCCAGGAGCAGCTACAGAAAAGGCCCAGTTCCGACTCGCCACCAGATGTACTGGTGGTAACTGGAGACGGAACTCTCCAGATGACCTCAATGGCAGGCCCAATGGCAGGCTCAATGGCAGGCTCAATGACCTCAAAAGGCAGGCCCACATAGAGCACATTGCAGTAGTCCAGCCTGGAGGTGACCAGCTGATGCACCACTGTTTTGAGATCGTTCTCTTCAAGCAATGGGTGCAGCTGTCGAATCAGCCAAAGTTAATCAAAAGCGCTCCTGGCCATAGCCTCCACCTGAGATACCAGGGTGAGGCCTGGATCCAAAAGCAATCCCAAACTGCGTACCTGTTCCTTTGGGGGAGTGTAACCCCATCCAGCACAGGAAAATCTAACTAATCCCTTGAATGCCAATCCCCCACAATGAGCACCTCCGTTTTGCTTGGATTCAGCTTTGTTATCTCTCATCCAGCCCATTACTGCCTGTAGGCAGGCATTTAGGGAGCGAATGCCATTTCATGGTGGTGGTGGTGATAAGAAGGAGAAATAGATTTGGGTGTCATCAGCATACTGATAACACCCTGCACTAAATCTCCTGATGACCTCACCCAGCGGTTTCATGTAAATATTAAAAAGCATTGGTGACAGAACAGAGCCCTGAGGGACTCCATATAATAGCTCTCATTTTTAAGAGGAACTGTCACCAAGCTCCACCATCTGGAATCTGCCTGCAAGACCGGAGCAGAACCACTGCAAAGCAGTGCCTCCTATTTCAATTCCCCCAGGCAATCCAGAAAGATACCATGGTCGATGGTATCAAATGCTGCCAAGAGATCCAAAAGAACCAACAGAGTCACACTCCCTCTGTCAATTCCCTGGTAAAGGTCAGTGGAGTCCAAGTCGGCCTGAATACAAGAGATTTTGCCCACAAAGAACCCATTAAAAGCACTGCAGCAGAACAATGTCCCTGGGAATTGGTTTGAATTGGAAGGACCCTGAATAAAACTCCTCACAACCCAGGACAGCTCTGCTGGACATGAACCCACATAAGCAATTCATGCAGACCAGAATTGTTTTTTTGCCACACACACCGCCTCCTCATAAACCTTCAAGTGGGCTCTATGCTGTGTCCTGTCACATGTAAGCTGAGTTCTCCTCCACTTGTGCTCCAGTCTTGCTGCTTCTGACCCCATAACTCCTCTACAGGGCCACTTTTAAAGCAGACGCACGCAGACCAGAATTGGTTTTTTGCCAGCTTTAAAAAACTTGTTTAATTGGTCTTTTATAATGTTTTAATTGTTAATTATATTATGCAGTTTTATAATTTCTGTTTTAATTGTTAATTGATTTTAATGGTGTTTTAATGTAAACTGCCCTGAGCCTTTTGGAAGGGCGGTATAAATTTTTTAATTTAAATAATAATAATAATAATAATAATAATAATAATAATAATACTGCTGCCCTGGTGAGTTCCCTATTCCAGGTTCCCACCAGGGAGTTGACAGAATCACTGGCAGGACCAACATCAAAACCCTCCAAGGCATTTTGGAATCTTACTGGGTCCAGCAGCTGTCTCGGGCAGACCATCTTAATAGGTCCTCCACCCCTGCAGGGCTGGGTTGTGGCTGTGAAACCAACCTTACCAGGTAGTGGTCCGTCCATGACAATGGAGAAACCATAGGATCCCACACCCACATAACACCCCCCTGATCCGAACAAAAGACCAAATCGAGTGTGTGGCTGGCAACATGAGTTGATCCTGAAAATAGTTGAACACTCTGGGAAGCAGGTGTTCTCTTTCTCCCTGCAGGGCTTCTGGCAAGCTGACGGCGGCCACAGGCAGCATCCCTGTATAGACCCAGAGGTGGCTCGTCGGGGCAGGTGGTACTCAGGAACCGCTGACTCAGCCTGGGCCCCAGTCCTACACAAACCCTCCACAGAGAAGCAGCAGCCCCAGACCCACAGGTCAGGGGACAAGCAGCAGGCACCAAGCAGGCAGCAGGCAGACGGCAATGCAGGCTCTTACCTCTGGGAAGCAGATTCTGGGCCTATTCTGACGATCTGAAAAAATCGGGCTAGGAGAGCCTAGCCCAATTTTTGCAGGTCATCAGAACCACCGGGCTCGGGGGCGAGCCCAGTGGTTCTAGAGCAGGTAAACCACTCAAGAACCCCTGCCCCAAAACCAGGTTTGCGGAGCGAGTGCTCCGCAAACCTGGTTTCCAAAATCGTGAGTAGCCATGGCATGGCTTCGTACTGCACCTACTCATGAGTAGACCCCCAGAGGGGAGGTGAAAAGCCTCCTCCCCACTCTGGGGGTCTCCCCAGTATGCCCTGTGCACTCGTACAGGGCATACTGGGGCTTCCAGGGACTGCGCGGTCCCCGAGCTCCCCAGCCCCCGCTGGCTCTGTCTCGGAGCCGGCAATCGTGTGGGCAGCTGATCTGGCCACGCAGGGCTCCCTCCCCGTTCACCCCACCAAACCGGGTCTCACGGATCATGAGACCTGGCTCATTCTCTTACTCCGTGCAGGGTTTCTGGCCCTTTATCCTCCACATAGAAATGTGTTAGTACAACTCAGCTAGCAAAGTGAGCAGTACAATTTCAGAAAGAAGGAAGCAACCCACTATTGGTCTCTATAGGTCTAGTGCCCCAGCATAAATTCCTTGGGTCTAGGGGAACTATTCAAAATAGGTGCCCTCCTCACCATTCTTGAAGGTTTCTTGAAAAACTGAAGGATTAATTGATGCC
The DNA here is from genome assembly GCF_027244095.1 of Hemicordylus capensis. Classification (NCBI taxonomy): domain Eukaryota; kingdom Metazoa; phylum Chordata; class Lepidosauria; order Squamata; family Cordylidae; genus Hemicordylus; species Hemicordylus capensis. The sequence goes on along the minus strand of NC_069658.1, from coordinate 99,599,368 downwards.
CTTTAGCTTCTTTAGAACCCCGTTTTAAAATTGCCTTCCATTTCTGGCTCCCTGATTTGTATTTATAGCCAGAAGTGCCACAATGGCATATATGAATATTACATTTCCTTGAATGACAAATGCCCTTTAGAGACTGTTCCCTGTCCCTGGAATCTAATGTTAGTTATTCTGTGCACTCTGGAGACCCAAGCATTCCACCAACAGTGGCTTCTTGTGAAGGGAACTGGAAGGCTTTCAGTTCAATCACGTCAGAAAAGAGCAAAAGGCTCATAAATGAAGACACTGCAAAGCATGTTTCTCAAAATTACTTGCTGCTAGGGAAATAGCTCACAAGAACAACTAGTGGAGGATGAAGTATGGTAAGATGCCCATAGACTCATTAGTAGGACTATCCTTTAGTGAAAGAGAATGAGGCGAGTCTCCTGATTGGTGAGACTCGCTGAAATTGGGTTTGCGGGTAGAGCAGGCTTAGCCCGTTCTCCCTGCAGACAATCCCCAGACAGCCCAGGGCAGCCAGATCAGCCATCCACACAACTGCTGGCTCCGTCACAGAGCCGGCGGGGACTGCAGGGATCGGGGGCTGCATGGCCCCAAGAAGTTCCAGGATGCCCCGTGAGAGTACGCGGGGCATTCTGAAGAGACCCCCAGGGTCGGGAGCTTTGTTTCAGCCTCCCAGCGGGGGTCTCCTAGTGTGTTGCCACAGCATGGAGCTGTGCCGTGGCAATACACGACCACAAAACCCAGGTTAGCAGAGCGTTTGCTCCACTAAACTGGGCTAAGTGGAGGGGTAGGTAAGCAGGTGACCCGCTTTGGGGAACCAGGCTCACCTGCTTGGTTCCTACGGTCCATTGGCTTAGCCCACTTTCCACTGATCGTGAGAATCGTCTCACAGTGGTTCAAGCAGTTCTGAATCAGGGGGCTGGTTCACACATCTCACAAAACTTTAGTTAAAGCCAGGCTCCACAGAACATCCCTGAGTCCCAGGAATGCATGCTTTTCTCTCCCAGCCCCACACAAGTGTTTACCTCCTATTGGGATTAAATAACCTAACATCTGTAATTCACTTCAAATCTTGGGGACAAATCTCAAGTTATATGAAACAAGTAGGTTAGAATAAGCCAAGATTGATTGGTTCAGTGTCATGACAAATATTGGTTTATTTTAACCTAGACAGGAAGTAGACACTTACACAAGGATGGGGAGTGGGGGCGCGCAAGTGGACATTACCAAGGCTCAGGGACATCACACAGAGCCTGGCTTTAACTGAGGTTAACCACTCCAGAGTTTGTCTTAGCTTGACATGAACTGAAATGTAGTGTCCAGATCACAAGAAGTAATCATTCCACTCTATTCCACACTAGTCAGCCCTTACTTAAAACCCCAGAACTGGACACAGTATTCTAAGGACAATGGTTAAATGTCCAGAAGTGGGCAACAAAGATAGTGAGGGGTCTGGAAACCAAGTCCTATGAGAAACAGTTGATGGATCTGGTATTTTTTTCCTGCAGAAGAGAAGACTAAGGGGATGATAGCTCTCTTCAAGTATCTGAGGCTGTCATTAAGAAGAAGGAACAGACTCATTCTCTTTTGCTCCTGAGGAAAGGACTAGAGCCAATGGATTGAAAATACAGAAGCAGATTTAGGCTAGACATTGGGGAAATCTCCTAGCTGTAACTGCTGGGTGATGGTAGAGAAGTCTGCCTCATTCAGCAATATGCTCTCTTCTCTAGATCTCTTCTCCAGAGGTTGGACAGCCATCTGTTAGGGATGCTCTAGCAGTTTCTTGCAGTGAATGGGGGTTTGGACTAGAAAACCTCCAAGATCCCTTCCAACTCTAAAATTCTATGATCCTTTGATTTTGTAGTTTCAGACATGTAGTTGAAAGCCAAACTGGAACAATCACAGAAACCAAAACTGGGAAAGAAAGGAATTCCTTCATAAAATGGAAACAGAAAATAGCTCCATATTTCATCTTGCACATCAACTAACTGGCTCAGAAAGCACTGAGCAATAGTTGTTGACAATCACTTGCCCTAATAGTGCTACTGCTGGCAATGAGGCTGTAGTGAGGCTGTAATGTAAAACAATTCAAAGAGAAAGGAGTCGACGAAGAAGTCTGGCCAAGTCTATGTGAGCTGACTTCCTGATGATGGCAGAACTGAACAATGAAATGGAAAAAATGGAAAGTGCCGAAATGAAACCTCAGAATGGCAATCTAATTGTGGTGGCCCTTGCACAATGGTTTCAGAAGTAGGTCTGAAAAATGAGAGAGAGAGAGAGAGAGAGAGAGAGAGAGAGAGAGAGAGAGAGAGAGAGAGAGATCAAAGTGGCTAGGAATGAGCTAAGGAAGGTGGGCCAGGCAGAATGAAGAGCACAAAAATCAGACAGCTGAACAATGGTAATGACCGTACTTTAATGTATTGCATTCATTATCACAGTAATTCTTTTAACACCTTATCCATTATTCAAGTAAGTCCACTCCTCTAGCCAATGCTCCTTGTAGATGTGCAATTTAAATGTGGAGGCTCTTCGTGTATCACAAGCTTGCATTTGCATTGAAGTAATGCTTGAAAGATATTTGCAGTCCAGACCTTTGTTGCAGATGAATCAGGCAGGTATCCAAGGCAGCACAGAGGAGCCTTTCCAAACAGCATTTTTTTAAAGAAAAAGAACAAAAGAGGGCAAAATGAAAGGAAAAGGACTCTAGAGAAGTGCTCCAGTGACAGGTTTTAAACGCTGAAGTGTTGTGAAAAATGTCATGTCTGAAAGAAGTGATGTTTACTATGTGTGTTTGATATACTAATTTCCTGCCTCCTGCTTGCACTAGTAGCTATTGAATCCAAACTACTTTAATGGAGTCCTAAGAGCTATTAACACTGAGCACCTATAAAGCCAGATCATCCTGACATTATTTTACAGACCTAATTGGGCTCCCCGGTCAATAAAATGTCTCTAGAAAGGATCTTAAAATGCAATCGAGCCCATTACAAGCCAAAGTGCTTGCTTTAAACAGCATGTACTTTTCATAAAATTTAAACTAATGAATTGTATTGTTCACAACGTGTGCTGGAATGAGGGCATTAGAGCTAAAAAGGCCGCTTTTCATCCACAGCATATGAAACCAATGAAGCTCTCATCTCAGCAGGATTGTATCAATGCCATGCAAACATCATAAGCCTCTGTATTATTAAGGTGGATGGATCTGATCCTCTATGTATAATTTCATATTAGGAAGAGGAAATATACTCTTGGGTAGAAATGATTTTTAAAATGGACTTTAAAGACTGGTGGGCACATGTAAGCAAACTATGGAGATGCAAAACCTGCCAAAGAAGTTTTTCTCCTCTCTCTTTTAGGACCCCTCAAAATTTTTCCAATGTTTTGGTCAAGCAGGAACAGAGGCATATCTAGGGAAAATAGCGCCTAGGGTAAGCACTGAAATAGTGCCCCCTGTCCAAACATCTGACCCTCTCCTTTCAGATAACTTTACCATACTATCAGCTCAAAAATACAAGTCAAGCTCGTTAATCTTTTAATATTTCAAAAACTGTTTAGCAGTGGACGTAGCCAGACCAAAAAATGCTGGAAAACTATATATTTCAGTATGCTGGGGCTCATGAAATACCCAAATACTATGTGGAGGTGTACTTGGAAAACTAAACAGAAGTGCCTGTCTAATTCTCTACTATGCATTGTAGCATCACTATTACATAAATTTTAAAAATAAATTGAGAATTTGACTTTTCTCAGATACTCTGACAATAATTAAAGGATATGCAGAGTAAACTGTGTCACTACTTGGAATATATTCTAGTATTTCAGAAAGACAGTTAAAATGAGAGACAGAGAGCAAGAAACTCCCAGTGGGCCATAATACGAAGGATTTCACAATGATTCAAAGACAAACTCACCATTAATAGCCACATTATTAAGACATCACATTTAACTCACTTATCACAAGAAGCAAAGTAAGAGCAAATGAATACAATCCTAGTTAATAAGCTTCAGCTCAGTATTCACAAGCCCTGATTCTCTGTACATAGTGCCAAACTGAATATGTGTACAGTGACATATATTATATTAAATTATTTTTTTACCTGTAGCACCTTTAGGGGGCTTCCTAAAGGCCATGGGGGGGTCTGCAAAGGTCCCCCCCACTGGCCTCTAGGGCCTCACAGTGACCATTTGAGCATGTGTGGTGGCCACTTTTAAAAACAATTTTTTTAAAAAAATGGCTGCTGAAAACAAAATGGCCACTGTGCATGCTCAAATGGCCGCTGCGAGGACTGGCATGGCCTAGGGCCTTACAGAAGCCATTTGAGCATGTGCAGTGGCCATTTTGTTTTCAGTGGCCATTTTTAATTTTTTTTAAAAAAAATTAAAATGGCACCCCCCCTTCAAGTGGTGCCCGGGGCACGTGCTCTGCCTGCCCCACCCTAGATATGCCACTGAGCAGGAACCTCAAATTTGACACTGATGCCATCATTTTAATATATTTCCTTAATGTAACCCACTAAGGCAGAAAGAGTATTTATTTATTTATTCTAAATTAAAAACTAAAATAACTACCAAAGAACAGAAAAATAAACTACCAGGCAAAAGCCTGGCAAAAAAGAAAAGTCTTCAATAGTGGTTTGAAGATCGGTAAGGAAGGGGCTAGCCAGATCTGTAGGGGAAGAGAGTTCCAAAGGAGCGGGGCAGCAACCAACTTGGGTGATCCATTGTGATCCATTGCTATGACCATAAATGTAAAAGGTGCTCTATAGATTTTCCATTGGCCTATCTGAATTATTGATCATGACTAACACAATTGCAGGGTGTGTGTGTGTGTGTGTGTGTGTGTACGTACATGTGTATATACCTAACATGGTTTTTGAATTATTCCGTGCAGTAGAGAAGACCCAGAGGATGGTGATGTGCCACTTATCAACACCATAGGACCTCGATTGGGAGGTCCCATGGTTTTTGTCCTCCAGTTCAATATGGATATGCACTTTGGGCGAAATATTATGGAGAGCTAAAGAGAGATGTCATCAGTATGCTGATACCACTCTGTTAGACTTGGATGCTATGCAACTGAGGGCAAGGTCAGGCATGGGGGCCAGATGAAGGTGAAGACAAGCAGGAAGAGCAGATCTCCTAGTTTTCAGATCAGAGACCAAACTTGACTCAGAAGCTTTTTATAGGATCTGGGGGTATCACCTGATCACGTGGGCTTGTTGATGCAGTAAGGTTTCCTTGGCTGGTGATCTTGTCGTTCTCTTCTTTGGCCGGAGCTAGGTGGGTGGTCTGATATCCCACAAGTCATCTGTTCACGATCCACTGCAGGCTTGAGCCCTGATATACCCTCTCCAGCTGACCCAGCTCCTACAGTTGCAGTGCTCACATGTAGAGGTGCTCTTACCCCTGGACTTCAGGGCTGCAGTCCAGGGCTTCCATGTCCCTGGGCCCTCCCAAATCTTCTTTAGTCTGTTCCAGATAGTGTGGTCGCCCAGCTGAGCATGATGATGCTTAATTTGCAGGGGAGCGGGGGGCCTCCAAAAGCCTTTAGGTCCAGGCTCCAAAATTACCTAGGTGCACCTCTATTCACATAGCATCAAGAACTGTATGCAAATGATTTCCCTGAGATGAAACCATGAGAAAAAACTGAAATAGTTATGGGTGGTAAAGTCTGGAGGTCAGTCGGGTGATTGGGAGGAGAAATAAGGACTCTCTCTATTGAAATGATTCAGCTACCGCCACAGAATATTTTTTTATCATCAAAATAAATAAATACCATGAATAGTTTACAATAACTCCACCAGGTTGTGTTTTCTTAAAGAAATCTGTAATATTGTATTCAGAGCATCATTATGCTTTTTCTATTTCTGTATTAACTACACTTTTTATTATTCCTTCTTTTAATGATGCTGCTTTCCTAACAAGTCAACAAGTTAATCCCCTTATTAGTGAATAAAACATGAAGTAAATTTTATGTAATGACTACTTGATAGTCTTCATGCTAAAATCCCCCTTGTTAATGAACTGAAATTGTTCACAGTAATCATTCTTCTCTCTGCTATTCAAACAAATAGTACCATTTGAGTATATGAAAGCTTTGTATACCGATATCTTTAAAAAAAAAAGACTCACGTGATTATATAAATACTGCACATACTCTACAGCTAATTGTGCATCTCTGGATTGCACCACTGATTTTTGATAGTAACCTGTTACAATGGGATTGTAATCAACAGACAGCAAAGCAGGCTGAATTTGCCTTTGACCAGATACAGGATGCCTGCTATAGATTATTTTTTATTATTATTAGCTCCATTGGCACAAACCATTTAGTGCATGATACATATAAGACTGGACACTATATATAAAATATATCATATAAACCTGCCCATTTACTGAGGTTGTCAGATCCTGTGAGGCCCGTAGAAGACTGAGGGAGTGGTACCACAACAGGGCCTTCTGAGTTGTGATACCTTGGTTGTAGAATTCCTTCAACATATATTGGCCTGGTGCCCACTTCATCGCCCTTTAGGTAACAGGTGAAAGCATCTTTTTTTCTCCCAAATTTTCATTGGAATATAACAAAGTATTTATTTAGGAGTTTGACTGGTGACATTATATTATATGCTGTTTTTAACACTTATACTGTTGATTTCTGTCTAACAGTTGTTATTTTCATTCTTGTATTGATTTTTTATGCAAGCCACCCTAAGAGGCATATATTTAGGCCTTGTGGTGGAAAAATGAAGTATATATTGGCTGACATCCTGACTAGCAGTACGCTCATGCAGCAGTTCCAAGATGCAGACTACCCCTACACCATTGTTTGAGTGGGAAAAGTGAGATTTCTGACAATCTCCCTTCTTTCTGAAGCCCACTGTGTGAGCTTCATGTCCCTGAGCAGTCACACACCAGCTCAGTGGTTCTCTGGATCTCAGTAGTGCCCTATGAGCACAGTGCTCATCTGGATGTCAGCCATTAGAAAGAAAGAAAGAAAGAAAGAAAGAAAGAATTGAATTCCCCTCCCTTGCAATAACTGTGTCATGACATGAAGGAGAGAGAAAAAGAACATGTAGTGCTAACATTAAATTCTCAGGCATTTAACCAATTTTAATTGGTTTTATATCAATTATTTTAATCAATTTATCCTCTTATATTTGTTGTATTTTGATTTATGTGCATCGCCTAGGGATTCACATATCAGGCGGTATAGAAATATGATAAATAAATAAATGTTAATATTAACATTTACTGGTGCATGCACCATCACAAACAGTGCTTTTCAATCAAGTATTTGCAACTGTTATGTTCCTGATGTTGCCACTTAAAGAACTAAAGAGCAAAATAAGACCTGGATATGAAGGACTAATGACAATTTATAACCACTATATAATGAAGTCATAAATATCGGGTCGGGTAATCCAGATCTATTTATTGCCTTGAGTTCCACAACAATTTGATTGTACAATATTTCTTTTAAAAAATCAGAATACCAACAAAGAAGATATGGCAAAATGTGAGAGGGCAAAATTGCATGCAGAAACCCATTTTTAAAAAAAGAAGAAGAAGAAGAGGCAAATTACCTTTAGACAAAACAGCTCAGTTTTGAAATCTGGTATAACTGGCAAAACACTATCATTTTAAATCCCAAAGATTGCTAAAATGCCATTGTTTCACACTAGAGGTCACCACCGGTAAGAAAATATAATTGTAGCATCTTTTATTTTTCTTCCTTGTCGCTGTAACAATATTGGAAGGGTGTTTCTTTTAGTGAAGGAGTGAGTTTTTATGAGACAGGCTAAATGCTTCATATTTTATGAGATATGCTAAATGTCTTTCTAGGCAAGCAAAAGGAAACTTACATGGACCACACATAGATTTTTAAATAAATTCTTATCAGTAATGTAGGTGGCAATGAGTTATGATCTAGTAATACACAACATCCTTTGCAATTCAGTTTTGGCTTTTAAGCTATAAGTAAAAGCTGGTGTTCTAATAGGTTCATTGGATATTTAGCTCTATTCTATATAGTAGGTTTCCCAATAGGGGGCATTTGAAGGGCTCCCAGGGGGTACTCACAGCCCTCTAGTCTCCCTATGCTGCAGCTGCACTATTTGTTCCCCATCTGAGGATCAACATGTCCTCAGCTATGTGTCCACTGTAGAAGGGGAGGAAGGTGAGGGACCCTCTTCTTCTGATTGGCTAGCTACATACCGCTCCTCTCGGCACGACCCTCCCCTCAGTCTGACTGACAGGCTTCAGAAAATTAGCTCTGAATACTACTCCCATTGAAACAGGACAAGTTAGTTTGTTCCACTAATTTCAATAAGGCTCCTTATGAGTAATTTAGTGTAGAAGTGTGCCAGTGACTGTAGTAACCTGTCTCCCACTTAACTTGGGTTTTTATTAGGGTGTGCATGGACTGTTTGGCGCGGTTCGGTCCAAATTCGGACCAAACAGCACCAAAGCAAACTGGTTCAGTTGAATCGATCGGCTGGGTCAGTTGGTCCGACAAACCAGCTCATACCAGTTCAAAGCAGTTCACGCTCAAACTGGCCCAGTTCATGGTGGTCTAGTTCACAAGCAAACCAGTTCTGCACATCCCTAGTTTTTATGTATACATTTTAATACACACACATTTAAGTGTTTAAATCTCTATGGGGTACCTGAGCTGAAGGTTTGCGACAGAAAAGGAACACTTGTTTTAAAATTTTGGGAACTCCTGCTGTATAGCATTATTTTATTTTTTCCCATCATTAAAACAAATTATAGTAAATAATTGACACCAAAATGGCACCCATCTGTCTAGTTCCTCCATTTCTTTACTTCATGTCATCAAAAAATGCAGAAATAAGCACCACCCCAAATTCGACACCTTTAGAAAGGGCTGTTAGGTCACATTTATTCATCCAGGGTTTTAATTAGATTTACATAATCTGTCATTGTTTAAAATTGTTGTAATGTTTTAATGATTGTTTTAAGCTATGTTATTTTACTGTAAACCGCCCAGAGATGTTAGCTTGGGGCGGTATATAAATATGCTATATAAATAAATACATAACTCATCAATGTCTGAATGCTCCACATTGCCCCACTTCCTCCATTCACAGCCAGCTATGAAAAATCCATGCTGAATCTTGAAGAGAAATCCTCTCACCATCCACTCACCTACACTGACACATACAGCACAACACTGGCCCTGTTCCACTATTTCACTGTGATGGTTTCAGGGGCACTCTTGTAGACATCCGGAACCACTATCCATCATTTGCACAGCACTTTCTTTAATTTGCAGAACGATTTACAGTCTTTATTGAATTTGCCTTCTCAGGTAGGTCACTGTTATTACCTTCTTAAAGATGGGAAAGCGAGGCCCAAGGCCAAATGTCAAATTCATTGCAGAGGTGACATTTGGATCCAAACTCCCCCATGATGCATGTCAAATGCTCCACCCACATGACCACGCTTGAAAGTAGACTCACAATCAAATCAGTACATAGCAAAGTACAATCAAATTTCTCTCTCTCTCTCTCTCTCTCTCTCTCTCTCTCTCTCCAGGCTTCTAAATTCTGTCCCAGAGCAAATTCATGGGCTGGAATAATGAGCATTTAACAAATAAAGAATAACACATTTTCTTTATTAACAAGTACACATTTAACCATCCTCACTCAGTGTAGAATTTTTCAGCAGAGACACTTTCCATGTCATTCACTGATCAGACCCGAAAATCTGAGCACATTGAACAAAATGAAACTGACAAGATCAAGCCACTGTGTTTTGGTTACTATAATTCTGGATAGCTTAAAATGATAAATGAGCCAAACCACCTTGGAGAGTCAGTGAACCATAATAACTACCATTTCCCTGAATACTCTAGACAATTACCCATCTGGCAGCTTGGATTTTTCCAGCTCCACTTGGATAGGATGTTCATTGTACAAAATGGATGGTGTGTGTCCAAGCTGAAATGCTGACTTATGAGATGTTGTGTCACATGATCTCCGGGGTCTTTGGCTCCTTGTCTGTGGAATACAGACTGTGCCTCTAACAATCTTGAAGGAACAGAGAGAGAAGAAGTGGACCAATAATGCACACAACAGAAAGTCATTCATGTGAACTTGGTGTGCAGCCATTATGATATGGTATCCAGTAGTCTGAGTTGACATAAAATAATCAGTTTTGTTCAACCCTCTGAAAAGCAAAAAATATGGCAGATCAGGGCTTTGCTTCATTTCCCCATTTGCTGTGCATTTATACTAAATTATCTTGACTTTATTGACCAAAAATATGGTTGCTTGTATGAGAGAGAAACTGAGAAGCATATGAAAGAGAGAAAGCAAAGGCATTTTCATAAAGTTCTCTGAAAGCTCTCTCTACACAAAGGGATGCAGTAAAGCCATGTTGCAAACTCACATACTCAGTAGAAGGGCATTGCAAGACATACGTAGCTACTCACTCAGTTCTATGTTATTAAACAACACATGAAAAAGGTTGACTCATGTGTCTACCTCACAGAAAGATACAAGCACCATTGCAATTGACAGGGCAAAGGGTTCAAAGGCAGTGGGAGGAACACGGCTATAGCCTTGTGCAAGGTTGGAAATTGGTCTACTACAACAATAAGTCAGGAGCTGAAATGATGTATGTTGCACCAGCAAAGAACAGCTTCATTCTTACCTCATTAAGATGGGAGTAGGCAGACTAGCTTCTGTGGCAAGGGTGGCCACTAGCTGTCAGTTCCAGACAGCCTTTTGCAAGGACAGAGTACATACAGATAGACACACAGCTGAGCAACAGTCATCACAGAGAAGCACTGTAAGGCTTCTGTTTGTGCCCACAAGATTCAGAGGAAGGTGGGGCTGGAACCGAAGTCTGGTTCTGAGGAGCTATTCTCAGCCAAACTGGATTCCCAGGATACTTCAGGTTCATTGTAAGATAAATGTGTGCCCTCAAGAGGGAGGAATCCTGCATCCCTTCTCCATTATAATAGTATGAAGAACTGACATGCTTTTTTGTGGTTCCAAGGTCTGAGTTTGATGTTGGTGCATTCTCCCCTATGAAAACTCCACTTTGAAAAATTTAACATGATCCAGTCTCCATACTCTAATTCCACTCCCCCTCCCCAGGTCCTCAATTCTGAGGCCCACTAATTTGTCAATCCTGCCTAGGATGTATACTCCTTTTTGGCATGGCTTGCACTACTTCTCTGTTCTGAACATCAACTAATACACTAGGAGCCAGGTCTCACAATCAGTGAGACGCAGTTTGGAAAGGTAAGCGGGAAGAGCGGGCTCCCCACAGACGAGCAGGGCAGGAGCCCTGGGCAGCTGGATCAGCCGCCCACATGACTGCTGGCTTGATGACGGAGCCAGCGGGAGCTGGGGAGTTCAGGGGCCGCATGGCCACCAGAAGCTCCAGTATGCCCTGCGCGAGCACACAGGGCATACTGGAGAGACCCCCGAGCTGGGAGGCTGCTTTTCAGCCTCCCGCCGGGGGTCTACTTGTGAGTAGCCATGGTGCAGAGCCCCGCCACGGCTACTCACGATTTTTAAAACCGGGTTTGCGGAGCGCTCGCTCCACAAACCCGGTTTAAGGGGAGGGTTACTTTGGCGGGTTAACCGCCTGGAGGCCACCGGCCCAGGCTCACCTGCGAGCCCATTGGTTCCCACAGTCAGGAGAAATCGGACTAGGCTCCCCTAGCCCGATTTCTCCTGATTGTGGGAATAGCCTCTAGGTGTGGGCACTGAGTAAACATTTAAAAACATTAGGGTGTGAACTGTAAGCTCACTGAATTTGGGGCATTGCCTGGTACTTAAAAGGGGCTTGGGCCCACAACTCCCCTTTTGATACATCATATGCTCCCATGAGAATAATTACATTTTTAATGGGCTCTAATATTATAATATAGCACTTAAGAAGGTGCTTAGCGGAAGAGAGGCTAGGAACTCTCTCCCACGCTCTGTGCAGGTGCCTCCACCGCTGCACTTCTTTTCTGGGAGAGGTCACAGAAGAGGGAGGTGGCTGATGAGATTTGGCACACTGGGCAATTCACTGGGGACCTGTACCTCATGGGCCATCCCTAATGATGCCCCTGCTCTGCACAGAATTTGGACCTCTGGGTTTCTGAACTAGATTAGAAGCATCTGTTCCTAGCCTCACAAAAACTTCTGACATCGTTTTACCACAATTTCAGTTCCTATGTACATGTAAGCCAGTGGTTTATTTCTGAGAGCCAGGATAGTATAATGGTTGGACTAGAACTGGGAGGACCTGAGTTCAAATCCTTGTTCAGCCATGAAACTCACTGGGTGACTCAGGCCAATCACTTGCCTCTCCGCCTGATCTACCTCACACCACTGTTGTGAGGATGAACATAAAACCATGTACACCTCTCCGGGCTCCTCAGAAGAAGACCAGGATAAGAATGGAAAAATATAAATAAATATAAAATTCTTGCTGAGGTTTAGCTGAAATATAGCATGGGGTATTAAACAGGATGATAAAACAGAAATGCTTGAATAGTAGTATCTACAGAACACACAAGTTATTGTCAGATGTTGAGAAGGGGCAGGGGTCAGAAGGCTTACTATACCAGTATACACAATCCATATTGCTTCTCTTTACTTTCCCAAATGGCAGAATTCACCCACCCTACAAGGAGAATAATACAGACTTTCAATAAAAACAGCTTCTTCCCTCCCCCTGGAGCATGTCTTCATTTGCATGTGGAGTGCATTCAGCGCATCTCCTCCAGTATCTCATTTATTATAGTGCTCAGCACATGTTGGGACTTGCTTTCAAAAGCCAGCTGCACTCAAAGACAGTGTTTCATTTCTTGACACCATTAATTGGGTTATGAGTCAGAGCTCTAATGAAGACAGGTTATCGTGTCTCAGTGCAACTGTCTTGGGAGAGAGGCAAAACCCACTGAGGGTGGAAATTTAGTCAGCCTTGCATTGTTTATCAGGCACTCGGGGTCACTAGATAAATGGTCAAACCCATCGGATGCTTCTGTGGGCAACTTTATAATGATTCTGCAGCCTCAAATGGATCTTGGATGTCCCTGAAACCTTAACCCTGAGAAGTCTTGTTAACAAACGGAAGAGTGAAATGAAGAGGAGAAAAGCAAGCAGACAAGAACAGATAAAAATGATGTCATCTGAGGAGACAAAATGAACAGAGTGTTTTAAAAGCCTCTAATTGCTTTGCAGCCTCTACCAGTACACGCTCTATTTCAAGTTAGTGTAAGATAATTGGCAGCATTTCTGCCGGTTTACACCAAAGTTGGATGAGCCTAACATAGTTTTGATATTTGATTTAGAAAAATCTTCTCCAATTGAATTTCCCCCAAGATTATCCAGGATGACACACATTCTAGCTGGAAATCACTGTTGATTTAAAACAAAAAACAAAACAAAAAACACCAACCTAACACACTTCTGACATGTCCAAGGGCACTGCCCAATGGTGATATATGAGAGCAAGGCCCATGTCTGACCTGGCAAAACTATGGTCCCAATAGCTGAACCAGTGCTCTAATCATTTGAAGATTTTGTATCTGAGCTTTGTCCTTGGCTATTATCATATGTTTTCCATTACCCAATCAACTGGTGTGAAGAGCATACAGTTGTTTGTATATGTGGCCATTTCAATCGGGTGTAATTCCATGTGTCACTTTAATTACTGCCCCATAACAACAAAGCAATATAGGGATACTGGAGAAGTGAGGAATGGAAAGGACTATGCCAGTGTCTTAGAGTGTGGAATAGCTTCACCAGGAAGGTCCAGACAAATTTCAGGATCCACTCATCCCACTCAGTGTATATTGAAACTGGACTATGAAACAGAAGTTTGGCTTACTACATCTCTAATCTATCAGGCACCTTATCATAGAGATCCATATGGCCCCTTACCTTTCTTCTCATTTGATCTGTTAGGTCCAGACCTTAGGCAAGAATGGAGATCTACAAGGGAAAACAGCTGTCCTTTTTGTCTTCAAACTGGATAAGCTTGAGCAGGTGTTTTTTTTCTTGACATAGACTCAATGTGTGAGTTCAGACAACCAGGGGGGTTTTCATTGGTCTTGACCTTTGCCGGCAGCAAATGGTGAAAATCAAGTTGAATCAGATTGCTTGTAAGTTCCCATTGGACTCTGCTGTGATAACCTGTCAAAAACATGAACCAAGGCCACCATTGCTCACTTGGAAACCATTAGAGAACTTGGAGTGATAAGTGGACTAGGTGAATCCACAAAAACCTTTCTCTCAGGGCTTCTAGTAAAGTGGTTCTGAAATGGCTTTTGGGTTCATATATTCATGTGCATTATTGATTGTTCAAGGAGGGCATGGATTAAAGGGGAAGAATGGAAGTTCAGTCCCCAAATAGCAAAGCAGTCTGGTGAGAAAACAGCAAAGCAAGAGATTGTGAGACTGTTCTTTAGTATTGAAGAACTACAAGGGTTTATTTAAAGAAAAGGTTACAAACGAATGTGGAAAAGCCTGTGATTTCAGCTGTAATTTCAGCTGTAGCTCATGGCTGAAGAGAGGGACCAAAAACAGACAGCCATCTCTGGAGAGACAAAATGGAGACTAATACTGGAAGATGGGGAGGAATCTAGCACTTTTATCCATGACCCTAACCGCCTCCCTTCAATGTGCTCACTATGAGGCATTGCAGCTAAGAGCTGATGCTGCCAGGGCCCTAGATCCAATATGGATATGAATATATTAAGTTGACTCCACTAAAAAACATTGTGAGGGTGGAGGAAATTAATATCTGCAGTATTTTTGTGGTGTAGTGGTTAGAGTGCTGGACTAGGACCGGGGAGACATGAGTTCAAATCCCCATTCAGCCATGATACTAGCTGGGTGACTCTGGGCCAGTCACTTCTCTCTCAGCCTAACCTACTTCACAGGGTTGTTGTGAGGAGAAACTTAAGTTTGTAGTACACCGCTCTGGGCTCCTTGGAGGAAGAGCGGGATATAAATGTAATAATAATAAAATAATAATAATAATAATTTTTGGTTCATTCACACATACATAACTCCAGCTGATGATGCTGCCACTGATGAGCATGGATGTGTAAAACAACTCATAGTTTGGGAGATTAATCAGTTCAATTAAGAGGCAGACTAGGCCTACTGTGATTTATTTTCATTGGCTTACAGCAGAAACAACTCTCTTCTCATTCCCCGTCACTATGTGTGTGTACCTCAAGGGAGGGCTGAAAGGAAACATGATATAGCATAGAGGTTTTATTGAAGGCCTCTTGAAAATCTGCTCTTCTGTTATGCAAATAGCCACTTCTCTCTAGGTTTTTGCATTGCCTATGACTTAATGAGCCACCAAATGTCTCAGCAGGGAAGTAACTTCCCTAGGGAGCAAGAGGATGCTGGTTCGAATCCCCACTGGTATGTTTCCCAAATTTATTTATTTATTTATTTATTTATAACACCTATATTGGGCAGCAGTGACATAGGCAGATGCTAAAAGGCATCATCTCATACTGCGCAGGAGATGGCAATAGTAAACCCCTCCTGTATTCTACCAAAGAAAACCACATGGTTCTGTGGTTGCCAGGAGTTGATGCCAACTCAATGGCACAACTTTGTTCACTTTCCAGAGATCGTGGGAACCACCGGGCTCATAGGCACTCCCAAGGCATCTAGCCCGCCTAATTCCTTCTCCCCTTAAATGAGGTTAACAAAGTGAGCGAGTTAACCTCACTTTTTGCTCGTGTGTTGCCGTGGTGCACAGCCTCCCAGGCTCGGGGGTCTCTCCAGGATGCCCCACACACTCACGTGGGGCATCCTGGAACTTCTGGGGACCATGCAGCCCCATATCTTCGCAGCCCCCTCTGGCTCCATGACGGAGCCAGCAGTTGTTTGGGCAGCCAATCCGGCAATTGAGTGGGCGGCTGATCCAGCTTCTCAGGGCTGCCTTTTTATCATCTGTGGGGAGAGCGGAATAAGCCCTCTCTCCCCACAGTCCCAGAAGAAGCTCTTCTCACCAATCGTGAGAAGAGCTTCATCGTCTTCTTGATGTCCATTATGCTCTATTGGTAGTCCAAGCTCTTGGAATGAATCACAACCACCTGCTAGTGTTGAGGGCCAAAAGGGAACAGTTGAGCATCTTGAAGTTGGCCAGAGAAAAAGAAGTTGGCCACTTGGAGTTTTACAGCTAGCTGGGGAAAGACCTGTTAAGAGGTATCTGGTTGGCAGAAGCAGCTTCTTAGGATTTTTTTTAATTTTTAATTTTGGTTCTGGACAGTCACTAATTTGTGGGTAGCACTGCTTGCCTATGTGTTTGCTTGCTTGCTCACTTGCTATCTGCCCAGTGAGAGCATTTGTGAAAACTGACCCTATAACTTATTACCATCTGGGGACAACAAATTCCCCCAAACAATTCCTTTCACAAGAGGGCTATTCCCACGATCAGGCAAAATCGGGCTAGGCGAGCCACCGGGCTCACAGGCGGTTAACCCTCCTAAGTACCCCTCCCCTAAAACCCAGGGGTTTTTAAAATCGTAAGTAGCTGCAGCGTAGCTCCAAAAGCAGCTACTCACAAGGAGACCCCTGGAGGGGAGGCAAAAAGCCACCTCCCGGCTCTGGGGGTCTCGCCAGCATGCCCTGTGCACTCGCACAGGGCATGCTGGAGCTTTTGGGGACCAATTGGCCCCCACTCCTCCCAGCCCCCACCGACTCCGTCACGGAGACGGCAATCGTGTGGGCCACCCTGCTCGTGTGCAGGGAGAGTGGGCTTAGCCCACTCTCCCCCTCACTCTCCAAAACCGGGTCTCACTGATCGTGAGACCTGGCTCAAGGTCTCATAAAGCAGCAGCAGGAAAATGGTAGGAAGATGACAGCTGGTTATCCATGGGCTCTAGACTACATGATAGGGATAGGAAGCTAACAGTGTTAACGACACACAGGACTAACTCAAGTTGTTCTGTTTCCCTATTTATTTAATATATTTATACCCTGCTCCTCCAGTGCACTACTCCTTGGGGTGGCTCACAACATTAATAAAATAGATATCATGTAAAATAAAAGACTAATATAGTTAAGCATGTTAAAAGACCAGGCTAAAACTACATTTAAAATTACATTTTTAAAAATGTTTCAGATTAAAAGTTATTAATAAAAAGCTAAAAAATGATAACTATAAAAAGAACCTACCAGATATAAGCAGCAGATAAAACATTAAAAAGCCTCTCTAATTGTTTTTTTAAAAACAGAGTGAGTGAGCATGGTGAAGCTCTTTGAGGAGGGTGTTCCAAAGCTGAGGGGCCACAATTGAAAAGGCCCAAAGTAAAACTAGATTTAGAGTCCCTGCCAGCATCTTGTTCTGTACAGTCTGTATGTTTCCACCCCACACGTTATCCTAGCTACAGCCCCTGTTTCCTACTATGAATTGAGTTAAGGGAAGGTGTTTTCACACCATTAATTGGAATGGAAAGAGGGGAAATGGGCTGCCGTTGAAAACAGAGTCCCAAGAGTCTGGGATGGGAGATTTATGTCCCCAGAAAGTTTTGTTAACTTGAAGCCTCTGGAATTCTAACACACACATCCACACAGACGGCCACTGCCTATAGGGGTGAACCAGTCCTGGCAGCATATAACATTGGGCTATGAATGGACAATACTGCAAGATTAGTTGGGTCAGCATTGGGTAAAGAATGACTATGGCTGATTCTCACAATACAGCCCCCAGCTTACCCAATTTTGAAGGAGATGTGCCAAGAGCATGCCCACTGTGATGTCCTAGCACCAACCTAGTGTGTCCCTTTAACACATAGGGGAACTGTTCATCCAAATGGCCCCTATATACATGCATTACATTACATGTTTAAACAAGTATATGGAGCACATGAAGGAAGGACTTTGAACAGCTCCCCCAGATATAGGGTCGGGCAGGCATTGGGATGTCCACAGAACATATTCCAATGGCTATGCTCTCAGTGTGCCCTAATTGTGTGTACCATGGACTATATCATTTGAACAAGCTCTAGAAGAGGTAAATGGCTGCTTGTAGGCCACTGGTGGCCACTGAAGTGTCAGTGACACAGCATAACCAATAGCAATGGCAACATGATTCATTGTCTAAAATACACACGGACCTAATTTTCTACTAAAATAGCTTTACACACTCATGCAGTATTCACCAGAATAAGGTATCTCCCAGCTCCTTTAATTTTTGAAAATTAAAAACTTAGATTAGAAATTGAGATCTCTCTAAATAGATACCAGGGGTTTTGTCCCCTCTTCCACACTCCTTTGCTTCCTCCCACAGTAAGTAACTGCTCATTGCTCTGATGCACAACAATGATTACACAGCTGAAGTAGTCACAATTCATCCAACTTTAATGATGGGCAATTCACACTGATTTGCAGCCAGCTCATGCATTCATGCATCTGGATTTAGGAGGCAGAGAAAATAGGCAAGAAGGGAAGGAGAAAGAACGAGATCAGATTCTCACCTTCCTATATCCTGAAGGTATCTTGCTTTTTACCTTGAGATCTATTCTACAGTATTGTTGCAGCTCCACAAATGAGCTCCCAATTGCTTTCTGTTTGTCCTGCTGCTGGAGGACAGCCAGCCTGGGGCTACCGGGACACCGTTTCACATTTCCACTGCAATCATTGTCCTAGGAGAGTCAAATTAAATACTCCGTTAAGTGGCGATTTGCAGTGAAAGTGGTTTAGATTAACTTGATGGCATCCAGCTTGATCCAAGCTTAAGTGTTTCTAGGCTCACTTACCCTTGCCAAAAATCACAGTGTTTTGCACTGAGATTAACACTCTTTGACATAGCAAACAAGCACACCATGTAACATTTAAGGGAATAAACTTGAAAGTGAAAAGAGACCAAAAGGCATAATTACCCAAGGCAAACTGTTTTGTTCATTCAGTGATTACAGTGGCTTTAAAGGCTTATAATTTATCATGGTATAGAACAATTTAAATCCCAGTTGTGTTCAGCTGTGGAACTGAAGCATTTCCCCCATTTTCTTCCCCTCCTTCCTTTTGACAGACTATTCTCTTAATATCATGTTGATTTAAATATGACATATGTCTGCTGAACGACTCGCTGCACAGGAGGGGGAAGGCAACCGGCGACATTACGAAGCCTTTACCTTTGCATTAGGTTTCAGTGCACAAATAAGCAAACAGTTTAATGATTCCAAATGGGTGTAATTTCTTTCAGGTTCAAGTATCAGTTTGCTTGTTTTGCTACTGCTAATCACCTCTTAAACAAACAATTGCTTTATCTATGTACTGTGCCTCATTTCACTTTCAAATTATGTGTGTGTTTCACTCCTAGCAGCTTATTATGATCTATAATTAACAATTTTGCTGAAAGCCGAGCTTTGCATTGAAGAGAGACCACATGTTATCCGGGAAGCACTTGAAACAGAAGGCCTTTAGTTTAGGAAGAAAACTGACAGCAGCAAGGTAATGAGTAGATTCTGGTTCTGCTTTCCAAAAATGGCATGCAACAAGTTGCGGGATCACTTACTTGAACTTCCGAGGAAAGACCATGATCGACAGGCAGGGTTTGCAGTTTTCTTGTTGAGTGACCAATAGTTGCACTTCCTGGAAATCTGTTTGGTGAGCCCAAGCATCCTACCACAGGCAATGGCCTAGTCTTTTATTTATGCTCTTCCCTACCAATTACATGACCAGTTACGTGCATTGGCATGGAACATTTGTCATGTAGCCACATAGTGACTATCTATCTATCTATCTATCTATCTATCTATCTATCTATCTATCTATCTATCTATCTATCTATCATTAAAAATTTTATACTGCCCTTCCAAAAGGCTAGAGATTTAGAAATGCTCTGAAAAGGTCAGATATCGGATATGGTAGATGGGTTGGAAGCTCCTAGGTCATTTACACACAGCAGGCTTTCCTGTGGGTTTACTGGGAGGCTTTACTACAAACTCGAAGTTGTCCCAAACAGACAACAGAAATAGTGGATTTTTTTACCCTGGAGAGAACTTGGGCTGCACTCTAATGCACAGTGAGAAACCCGAATTGTGTGTGAACCACTCCCTGATAATTCACAGGGATTTGGGGGTAAATCTGACAGATATGTGGGTGCACACCCTCCATTCCAGAGGAGATACAAGTTAAAGGGCATTAAAAGCCCTATGTGAAAAAACTTCCTGGAGAAGAAGTTTAGCTAAACATCTTCCTTCATTTACATGTTATCTCATCCCATGCTGGTTGATGGCACATCTTGACAAGGTTGCAATTTGCATCAAGCGATCTAGGCAAATGTGTAGGATACCACCCCTGAGGGCATAAAAGTATTTACATTGCCATTGCCTTGCTAATCTCCCCGTCCAGCCCTGTCTGTTGCTCAGTCTATAGCTCAGTCTATATTTGCCGCTTCTAGGACCTTAACATCGATATACCATGAATGTATGAGCTTTCACTCATACATTCCTCATCCTCACATTACATAGCTCTGCTTCCCTTAGAATGGCTGGGAGAAGAAAACCACCTTACCAATGGTTCTTTCATTAATCAACACCACTTTCATCAGAACACATATCACATGACAGGCTTGCAGGGTAGATGAGACAGAGGATGCTCTTCCAGCTATTTTTGGTGGCTGATATGATATGGCACAGTGGGGAAGTAACTTGCCTAGGGAGCAAGAGGTTGCTGGTTCGAATCCCCACTGGTATGTTTCCCAGACTATGGGAAACACCTATATCTAGCAGCAGTGATATAGGAAGATGCTGAACGGCATCATCTCACACTGCGCGGGAGATGGCAATGGTAAACCCCTCCTGTATATTCTACCAAAGAAAATCACATGGCTCCGTGGTCACCAGGAGTCGACACTGACTCAGTTACACAACTTTACCTTTACTTTATGATGTTTGGGACTACGGAAGTGGCTTTGTGGTGCCACAAAAAGGATGGTGGTGGTGCTTTACAGCCATGCCAGTGGTAGTGGAGAGGGGGTAGGGCACAATTTTTGCTTCTCTCGCTTCCCTGTAAAAAGCTGTTTGCACTGAAAGGAGCATGTCCATGAGGGGTGCACAGTCTTCATGCACATGTTCATGTACTGGCAGCAAAAATTGCTTTTTCAGGGAGGGGAGAGAAGCAAAAGCTATGCCCCACCTTCTCTCTGCTACTATTGGGATGCAAGGATGTGCCCGGAACTGGCTGGCCCAGTTTGGTTAGAGTCTGGACCAGATTTGAACCTGACCAGGCCAGTTTGGTCTAGCATCCCCTCGAACCCCACCCTCCAGTTCAGTTCGGACTGGTCCAGGGGGGGCAGTCTCGTGAATTTATTTTTAAGTGTAAAAAATTTTTTTTTTACCTTTCCCCCTTTGGGAGGGGTCCTCGAGGCGGCGGGGCGGGGTGGGGTGTGCATCTCCGGAGTTTCCCCTTCCCCCTGTGCCAGCCTCGGTTATCACCCCCTCTGGCCAGTTTGGCCAGTTCTTCAGCCTGTTCGGGCCTCCATAGATCGGCACGGTAGCTATTTTGGATGCCTCTGCACATGCACTGATGGCCTCGGCGAGGCCCTAAGTCATGCCAAGCCTTGCCGAGGCCATTCGCGCATTTCTGGCCACCACACATTTCTGCCCACTCAAAATGTGGATAGGTGAATTTCGCCTCTTTTTCTACCCATGGATAATGAAATTGCATCTCTAAGACCCAATTGTGGTGATATGTGAAACCACAGATATGGAGTCCACAGATAATGAGGGCCACCTGTAGTCCTCTTATTTCCCATGTCTAGATCTGCTGTGTTACTTATGTTTTCTAGGTCTGGTGAGTGCTTACAACAGAACTTAATCTTCTATATTTAAATTCACCACTAGATCATTATAGGAATACATTTTTTATGATTTGCATGTTTATATGGAAAAATGAAAATGAAAAACCAGTGCAGTGCTGGTGGCAGACACTGTGCATAAATGAAAATGAAGTGCATGCCCTGCCCTTAGGCATACAAACTAAAACAAGACACTCAAGGGAAGAGGAGTGAAGGGAAAAGGCAGAGGAGAGCAATCAGTCTGACAATGTCAGAACAAAATGGTGAGTTGTAAACACTGATATCTAGCTGGGGCCAAGCTGTTCTTCCCTTATTAGTGTTCTTACTTGAACAGCCATTCAGGCTGAGTCAAAATGGCTCTCCCATTTTGCTGTTCCTAGTGGTGAAATGGAGGGAACATTTCAATGATTTGGGGAGAGGGGTGCAAAGGGGGAACTCAAGAGGAGGATCACCAGTGGCAACGGAGGTGATCTTGCCAGTGGCTGACATCTTGACTAATGGGAGAAACATTAGTGCTTCTAAAAAGTTCAACTGATTTTATTGGTGTTTTAATGTAAACCACCCTGAGCCTTTTGGAAGGGCGGTATAAAAGTTTTAATAATAAATAAATAAATAAACGAATTCAGCTCCACTGCCAGCTCAGTGGTGGGAGCAAATTTTGACAACTCCACTTCCTCAGGACGTGGTCTGGGCCACCTTAAAATATGTCCATGAGGGTCATGCAGCTCTCAGAGACATATTTTGAGTGACACAGAGGTCTTCCTGGAGATTGGAAGGGGGAGGGGGTATTGAAATCCATACACACACATGCACTTGCACTGGTGCAGCATTAGTCTGGAACTCTTCAGAAGCATCGAGATTTCACCAGTGATTCTCCCATTGCACTAGTACTCTGTTAGTCAGAATGTCAGCCAGTGATTGTGATCCCCCCGCCACCCAAGAATGATCCTGTGAATGATGCTACATCACCACATTCTGGAGGAAAAAATGGCAACTGTCAGAAGTGTCACTACATCTATAAGCCCCACTTTACTTGCTGGTGTTCTTGCTCAGATAGAAATGGCTTCTCCATTTGTGGGGTGGCAGGTGGGTCCTGCTTTTCCTGTCTCTTTTCCTTTATTTTAAAGGCAGTTACTGTCTCAGATATCCAGCATCTTGTCTAGTTTGACCCTCACAGTAGTCGGGTGTCAGGTAGTAACCTTATTCAAGTTACATTTGCATCCTGCCTTTTGTCAGAAGAATATGCCACCTTCACAGTAAAGCTGTGAGGTGAGTTTAGGATGTGAGATAAGAAGGTCATTCACACTGTATGGACTGCTTGAGTAAAATCCCTCCTACCCAAGCAGCCCATGTCATCTGGGAGACCCAAAGTTCTCCCAACCCAGCAGCTGCAGCCACGGGTAGCCCAGATCCACTACCCTGGCAAAAAGTGAGCTAGGATGGATAAGGTGTCCATCCTACCTCACTTTTTCATCATGTGCAGCACCAGGGTTCTGAGGTGGTGGACATAGAGCCCCAACTGCAGTGCAGCCAGGGAGAGGAGCCTTGCTGCATTGAGTGGGCTTTCTCTCAGCTGCCCGGGCAGTGCATTGTGGGGTTTAGGAGGACTCCCTCTTCCCAATCCCATGTCAGGCGACTGCTGCCACACCAGTTATGTGGGTGCACAAGCAGTGGTGCCCCAAAGAGGCAACAGTCATGAGGGGAAGGTGGGTATTTTCCTGCCTTCCCCCCAGCCCTAGTGGAATAGGTTGTGTGAGCAATGGTATTGACTTGCTCAGCACTACCCAATGATGTATCCTATTGAAAGGGGAGCTGAAACTAGACTTCCCATCTCTGACACTCTAGTTGCTTCACTACTGTGGCATTCATTGCATGAGGTTAAGGCCAGTTACTCTGATTTCAGTGATCTGGAGGCTTCACTATGAGTTAAGGCCAGTCTATTACATTAAAATATGAAAGTCAAGAAAATGTTCTAGTGTCAAGTGAATTACCAAAAAAATTCAGGACTTGGGGGGCAGAAACCTTACTATGTATATTGTGTGTATATGCAGAGGAGGGTGTATGCAGCAAAACTTACAATAATCTAGTTGGAAATTCCTGCAATATGTTTTTGGAGTCTTTAGAAGCGAGTATTATGGCTCTGGTTGAAACCTGCATTTGTGAATTTTGCATTTGCCTATTCTCTCTTGCCAAAGATGTTTTGCTATATCCCAGAACAAACCTGGCAGTTTCACAGTCTGATGCTCCAAATGGCTCAGTGTACCAAAGTTAAGCTGACATTTGGAGACCAACACCACACAGTCATTAGCTGCATTCTCTAGGTGTTCTGTCCTTTGCACTGGCAGAGTTTCCCTCTCACAAGTGCTGGAGTGTCACCAAGGGGAAAGATGTAATGCTGATAGGAATGTATCCGGAACCTCCTGTTAAGTATAGTCCCCTCTCATATCAGAGTTTTGTATGTGTATAAAGTGTGTGTAAGTGTGTGTGTGTGTGTGTGTGTGTGTGTGTGTGTGTGTGTGTGTGTGTATCTTTCTGGGAAGTGTGTGTGTGTGTGTATCTTTCTGGGAAGATGATTAGGTCCACAATAACTTCCTCCATGGGTTTCTGAGGCTCTATATTCTACAGTAAACATAAGGTACAAATTTGCAAGCAAAACCTCGCCTCCTTCATCTGATGTCAGATGCAGGGGGCGAAACTGAGGCGCGAAGTGTGGCCCTGAGTCCGGCGGCCTGGGTTCTTTGAACCCATTTGCACAATGGTGGCTCTGCTCCTGCTTATATCTATTTTCAAAAGAGCTGCAAGTGTTTTCTTATGGATAAAAAACCAGAGCACCTGGAACAAGAGAGGCATATTAGCAGATTTGGGGCAACTTTCAAATATGTTGGTTTCACAAAAATCTGAAGAAAAACCTAAGCGGGCCAAAAAACCTCAAAACTGCCCCAATGTAACTCAAAGGAGTGGAATGTTTGTGGACTCAGGAAGCAGTTAACAGACGATCAAGTAGGCAAAGCTAATGGTACTCAGTGGCAAGGCGAAGTGCTTGAACAAAACAAGTAAGAAATTTCTCAGCTTGAAAAATACTGTATCCCCTTGACAGTCACAACCACTTCTGCTTCTGAGAGGGAAAGGTGCCTAAAACATTCACCATGTTCAGGCTCAGGTAACACATGCACACTGAAAATTTTTGTTGTGGTTTCATACTCATTAATCCTCATTTACATGACTATCAGTGGTTCAGACCTGAGTTGAACTGCTGGCTCTGCCAAAGTTCACCAAATTACAATGGCAAGTTAATTATAACACTTGCTTAACGGACCAACCTTCATGAATGACTTGCAAGTTATCCAAGGAGCACAGGCCTCCATAATTGATCTAATCTGTTCAGAAACTTCCTCATGAAAGGAAGACAAAGTACAGCACCTTAGAACTATGGGGAAGGAACAGCACCACCTGTTGTTTGGAGGCGTTGCTTACACAGTACATCATATTTTTCTTTCCTTCATTTCCAACAGGACCAACAGTAACAAAAAACAAACAAACAAACAAACAAAACCCATTCTACTTCATTTGGAAAATATATTAAGTAGAATAATTTTATATCCATTGTAGAAAATTGTGTGGGATGCCATGAACTCCAGGACTACATGGAAACTTTGCACCCAACCCACCTCAGCTGGAAGTGAACACAGCTAAGGCAGAAGAACATGAATTAGGGGTGTGTGAGCAGGCTCAAAATCGAGTTGGCTCAAGCTTGAACTGGCTCACCTCAAAGGCCTGACCTCAAGCCAAGCTGGGTCAAAAAATGGTCCATGCACATGTGCAACGGCCAAAAAAAAAAAAAAAAAAAAAGGTCTCCATGCATACACAGAAGGCCAAAACGGCCCCAAATCACACCAAACTGGCCCAGGGAGACTCAAAGGGAGGCTGGAGGGGGAAGGGGAGCCACGAGAGACACCCCCCCGACAGACAGCACACCCTGAGGCTACCAAAGTGAGTCATTACTTTTTAAATACAATTTTATCGCCCCCTCCACCTCGAACCATGCCTAAACTGGCTCAAAGTCTAACTGAACAAGGACCAGCTCGTGGGAGTGCCAAAACTGAACGTGCCCAGTCTGGTTCAGATTAAAACTGAACTGGGCAGAGCAGTTTTCTGCACATCCCTAACAGGAATGTGTAGGGATGTATTGTTGTGGCTCCAGCTCAGCCCTAGATTGAGCATTTATGTTGAAAAGGGGTGGGTTAGCAGAGAAGAGACAAACTGGTATCAGGCAGAGCCAGCTTTCTCCCTATCCTGAATAAGGGTGTGCAAACAGGTTCGGAACTGAACTGGTTCAACCAGGCCAGTTCAGTTTGACAGTCTGGGGTCAAGCAAAACCATCCCCGGTTTGGCTCGACCCTGGACCAAACCTCCCCCTGCTGTTTGGGGGGTTCATAGACCAAAAAGTTTAATAATTTTTTAAAAAAATATTTTTTCAATTTGCCCTCTCTGGGGGGCTTTACTGAGGGGTCTGCAGAGGTTCCCCCTCCCCCCGCAGGTCTCCGATATGCACCCATCACCTGGTTCAGGTGGTCTTCGGCCCTTTCTCCCAGCGTGGTGGCCATTTTGGAGGCTCCCGTTCATGTGCAAATGGCCCCTGCATGGCTGGTTCATGACCCAGGCCATGGACCCTCCTCCCCTGCTGCCGCTGTCACCGTGGAGAAGCCCCCCAGAGGGTGTAATTTGGAATTTTAAAAAATTGGTCCGTGAATCCTTACAGACCAGACCAAACTAGGAGTGGAGTGGGTGAGGGGGTGCCGCACTGAACTGGCCAAGTCTGGTTTGGTTCTAGTTTGGACTCGAACTGAACCAGGCAAGCCGGTTCCATGCACATCCCTAATTCTGACCCAATCAACTGGCCTGTGTTAGGTTGCCAACCCTCCCAAGATAGGCCTGGAGGTGCCATGAATTGGTATCAGTCTCCAGGTGGCTTATGAGAGCAAGCCTGGAGGTTTTAATGGCTTGGATTGGTGAGAAAATAGTGAGAAAATATTGGAGGAAAATTTTTCCAGGAATCTAGAGGGGGAAAATCTCCATGTTCAATCAGAGTTGGCAATGACAGCCTGAGTCAGCCTTAACAAAAGGACTGGTGGCAGTTGGAGGAGGAGGGACACCACCCCGGAGATGACAGGCACTACATCCCCACTCTTCTTGGAATGTATGGTCATGTTACTTGGCATAGATGACTTCACTTAACTCTGTCTAGGCTGTCTGTCTCTCCTGCTTGTAGACTTGTGAGGTGAGCTTAGGCTGTGAGATAATGAGGTCATTTACACAATCAAAAACTGTGTTCTACCCGGGTTTGGGAGTTATGTGTGGCTCACAATTTTTGGTTGTGTGAAAGCAAGGTAGGAGAGAAACCTGGGGAGTTTTTTCTCCTATCTTGCTTCCACACAATCATTTCTATCCAGTTTTTCCTCCTATCTTGCTTCCACACAACCCAAAATTGGCAGCACACACAACTCCCAAACCCAGGTAGAACACAGTTTTGATTGTGTGAATGACCTCAATGACTTTCTCCTTTGGTGGTAACAGCTCCCATGGCTGTATCTGTCACTTCTCTGATTATATTTCAGGCTAGAGCCCATTCAGAATCCTGAATCATGGCTGTCACCAACAGTGTGCACACATCTAGAAGGAGGTCTTGTAAGCCTGGTGATGGCATGGAGTCAGGCATACACTCTAGACCACCCTTCTAGCAAAGCACTGTTCTCTAGATTCCCCTCCCCCCGGACTGACTAAATTGGCAGCAAAATCACCCCAAAGGGCTTACAGAAGCTCAACAAGCCGCCCCCACCAAAAAATTAGGTCAGTAGGTACCGCCCTGGCCAGTAGCTGAACCACAGAACAAAGTTTTGAATCTTCTCTACTTGGGTAGCTGCTGCCATAGAGAAAAAAACACAGACTAGAAGTAAAATTTGTCACATGTATTGCATCATGTTCAGTTTAAAGCAATAGTACACAGAAATAAAATAGATTGCAACTTCAAACACCTATGGCACACAGACAGCATGCTTAAAAGCATGGGCAAACAGAAATGGCCAGTCTATATGGTGAGCGCTTAAGACAAGCAGAGGCACACTTTTTAAAACCCCACTCCACAGGAATCAAAGACCATACTGTGTTGTATTCCCCTATATGATTGGCTTATCTCAACTAAGTAGTTTTTTCTAGTCGCCACCCAACTTCATGTCATGATCCACCTCATTAGCTGTAATTGAGCTTAGCTATAATTAAACAGATGGGTTCAAAGAACCCAGGGCCCCCAGCTTCTGAGGGCCCCGCAGCTCCACCCCTCCCTATTTTCCTCATTATCTCCCTAACTCCATGTGGCTGCCAGGGAGAGGGGTGAACACGGGCCCCCTCACCCCTAGTTAAGCCCCTGGTCATATTATAATTAACCCATGCCCTTTGTTATGTTGATCCCTTTCCCTGATGGAAATTCTCTTCCCCCTTCCCTCAAAGACGTCCAGCTCCCAGATGCTTCTAGTCATCAGAGCTCACCACCACTACCTCTATTTCAGGGGAATACCCAGCTTTTTGATTGGTTATTTACCACTATCTGCTGCTGTTGGACACCTCCACCTAGCCAAATGGACCTCCACCCAGTTAAGTGGAAAATGTTCTTCATCAGGGCAAGCACAGGTCAAAGAAGGTCTTGTACTTTGATTCCTTTGAACCCATCATACTTTACTAAATATACTGACTAAGCTGTGCATGGATCTGGTCAGATTTTCCTTCAAGCTGTAAATATGATATATTATGCACCATAGAGTGACCCAATCTAATATTTTGGACTTGAACTGTATTACCTGTATAAAGTCAACCACTGTCATTCTAGTCATTGTAGGGTGTATGTTCAAAACATGAGAAATACACATTGCCAGTGTGAAAATGCCCTCCTGTGAGGGATGGGTCCCCTGTGAATACAGACAGCCATAATTTCAAATAACATGCACGTAAGCTATTTGCATTCCCTATTGTATGTTCCATATCTATCTATCTATATATATAAAATTTTGGTTTATTGAATTTTATCTGGTTTATTGAATTTTATTGTTTTATCAAGTGAACCACCATGGGGTCTTAGGATGAGGATGGTATATAAATATGAATGAATAAATAAATATGGTTTCAAACCTCAATTAAAAAAAAAACTCAGGAAAGAACTTTCCAACTGATCTATTAAACCTTGAGGAAACTTGAAGTGACTTTAAATCATTCCATGTATGTTTATGCGTGTGTTGTGACTCAGAGTCCTTAAAAGATGTTCATGGAAAAAATATGATAATCTGCAAAGGGGACGGGGGGGTGTCTTTAATTACATTCATAAGATACCCTGATAATAAAATCAATCTGTCAGATCAATTTTTCTTAAACAAGTTCATCATACTCTAGAGCCATGCGCCAATCAATATGGACTGTTTTTCACCTGCTCTGCAGCCAGCCCACTCCAGTGATTGCTCGAGTTTCATATTGACAGGCAATGGGATGCTTTGAAGGCTGAATTGATCTGTTAGCCTGTAGTGCTAGAAGGCAACACCGCAACAATAAAGATATATCCCCAATGGACCTTGGGTTGGAAATCAAACAGGAGGTAAGCTGCTACATTATGCATTTGACCCTGGAGGTAATTCAAGAGGGCATACATTTCTGCTTTCATTTGAAGACACAAAGGAAGAATGGGTCTATTGCCTATTTTGAAGCTATTTTCACTGAAGAAAGAAACACCAGGTGTTAGGAAAGCTGAAAACAAATAAAATAATAATTGACAAGGTTGCATTCTTAACCTTGATGGAAGATTTTCAGCTTAAACTGGAACATGTGGGAACATAGGAGAGAGAAAGAAAAGGTATTTCCTGTCACTTACTACAGAGGATAAATCATTTGTCCTGTGGTCCTGTGATCACTTGTGGATAGTCGCACACTGCAGCTACACAGTACTGGCTCATCAGGAAATGCCTTACATGTTCTGTTGTAATATTTTTAAAGCTAGCCCAAAATAAGTTCCAGTGGATTATAAAAGGAGTCTATGGCCACCTTCAGACATAATGGCAAACCACGGGTCCAACAGACCCGCAGTTTGCCTATATTCCCCCTGCACGCACCGAGACAATCCCAATCTGCATTCTGGGAGACTGCAAAGGGGGAGGCACTGGCTGTGAGGGCTTCCTTTGACGCATGAAGGAAAGCCATGGCAGCCAATTGAGTAGGAGGGAGGGAGGAGCTTGCTACCCTCAACTCTGGTTAGTGCAGCTTGCACAAACCAGAGGCCCCGCTGGCAGAATTTGGACGACACAATGCCACTTTTGGAACTGAGGTTTTGGCAGCAAAACTGAATTGCAACTGAAGGTTCAGATTCAGGCTTGGATGAGGGATAACAAATTGAAGCTGAATCCAAGCAAGACGGAGGTGCTCATTGTAGGGGCTCAGAATCTGAGGAATGAGTTAGATCTCCCTGTGCTAGATAGGGTTACACTCCCTCGGAAGGAGCAGGTAAGCAGCTTGGGGGTACTCTTGGATCCAGGCCTCACCCTGGTATCTCAGGTGGAGGCTGTGGCCAGGAGTGCTTTTTATCAGCTTAGGCTGATTCGACATCAGCATCTATTCCTTGAGGAGCATAATCTCAGAACAGTGGTGCACCAGCCGGTAACCTCCAGGCTTGACTACTGTAATGTGCTCTACGTGGGGCTGCCTTTGTACGTAGTTCAAAAACTTCAGTTAGTTCAAAATGCGGCAGCCAGGCTGGTCTCCGGGGCAACTTAGAGAGACCTGTTTCGAAACAGCTGCACTGGCTGCCGATATGTTTCAGGGCCAAATACAAAGTGCTGGTTATTACCTTTAAAGCCCTGAACGGCTTAGGTCCAGGTTACCTTAGAGAGCGACTTCTTTGGTCTGATCCCCAACGCACCCTAAGATCATCTGAGGAGGTCCAGCTCCAGTTGCCCCTGGCTCGTCTGTTGGCGACCCAGAGGCGGGCCTTCTCTGTGGCCGCTCCTAGATTGTGGAATGTGCTCCCTGCAGAAATCTGTAATCTGAATTCTTTATTGGCATTTAGGAGAGCCCTAAAGACCTACCTGTTTGGCCTGGACTTCGAGGGTTTTTAAATTGTTTTAAGGGGTTTGTAATGTATCAGGTTTTTATAAGGTTTTGAATTGTTTTATATTTTAGCTGCTTTATTGTATTTTAAAATTTTCATTCCCGATCATTGATTGATTTTAACTGTTGTATGATATTTGTGAACCACCCTGAGCTATTCTGTAAGGGCAGTCTAGAAACTGAACAAAAAAATAAGTAAGTAAGTAAGTAAAACCAACCTGCTGTTCGGTGATGTAACTTTGGGTTCACGCATTTGGATGACCAAAATGAACCTCTGACACAGTTGCCTCCAGTTTTGTTACATCAGAAGGTGGCCTATGTGGTAATTAATACCACCACAAAGCAAGAATTCCATGCACAGAAGTAGAATGGGCTATGTTAAAACTTGGAGCTTATGGGTTATGCTTTTGCATACTGGCAATCCCAGCTAAAGCATTCACAGGGATACAATCTATATTGCTAAAATCAATAGATACTTTTGCCACTAACTTCAGCACCTGATTGGTGGTGGAGAATGCATGTCCTACAGTTTATTTATATTGATTTCTACTCTGCCATACGCCACAGAATCAGGAGTTTTCTCTGACATTAACACTGGCAATGAAATACTTCATTTCAGCATGGAACTACTAGGGTTCCTCTCTGCTTTGTTTCCAGGTTAGGAAAACCTGGCCAAACTAGAGATGATGTTAAACAAACAAGTCTGGGGATTGTTTTTATCTTAACGCATGAAAGCCTAATTTATAAAAAGGGATTTTAAATACTGCACCATTTTTTCACCAAGAATTGCTGGACCTGAAGCTGCTATGGATTCCTGAAGGGTGTCATTTGCTGCAATCCCACATTAGGGAGGCCATGGCAAAGCAGGGAGGATCTTGGGCAGGAAACAGTGCAGGATTAGAGAGTTAAACACCTGCTAGTGCCACACCACAGTTTGGATTGGCCAGCTGCTATATTGAGAGTAAAACACTAAACCAGACGTATTTAATGATGTGTTTAATGTCACATATAATTTGACCCTTCTTTTTCCCAAACTTTGTTGGCAAATGCTTAGCTCTTTCTGAAAATTCTTTGAGGAATGTTAGAAAAACCTAACTCATTATGAGATGAGCCAGTGGAGCTCTCCCATTACTACTGAGAAGCCAAGGAGTGTCTATCCAACACTGAATTAGAGAAAGTGGGTGATGCTGATTTTGAGAAGGACACTTTACCCAGATATTCCTGCCCATGAAAAGAGAGTAAAGGGTAATCATCTCAATTCCTTTCCAACAATGCAGGTCTCAGCACTAAAGAAATTCTGCTCAAATGTGAAACAGAGATAGAAGCACATTTAATTTTAGTTAGTTAGTTAGTTGATTTATATATCACCCTTCCTAAGGTGGTTCAGGATGATTTTAAAAAACACATAATAAAGCAATCAAAATTGGGGTCGGGGGGGACATTTAAACCAAATCAAAATAAAAATTAAAACTAGATATCATTAAAAGTCAGGCTAAAAAGATGAGTCTATAAGGCGCTCCTGAAGATAATCCTCTCATATCCATGTGGAGCACGTTCCACAATCAAGGAGTGACAACTGAGGAGGTCCAATCCCAGGTCACCACATGAACCAATGGCACCCGAAGATGGACTCCCTCCTGATGATCTTAATGAGCGGTGGGGATCTTGCAGAGAAAGGCACTCTCTCAGGACCTAAGCCATTCAGGGCTTTAAAGATAATAACCAAAACTTTGTACTTTGCCCAGAAACATATCGGCAGCCAGTGCCACTAAGAACAGGCATAATGTGGTTTCTCCATGATACTCCAGAGACCGATCTGGCTGCCACAGAAGTTTCCGGAAGTTTCCAAACTAGTTTCTGAACTATGTACAAAGGCAACCCTACATGGAGAGCATTGCAGTAGTCCAACCTGGAGGTTACCAGCTGGCATACCACTGTTTTCAGGTCATTCTCCTCCAAGAACAGGTAGAGATGACAAATCAATTGCATCTGGTAAAAAGCGCTCCGTCCTGACCACAGTCTCAACCTGAGGCACCAGGGTAAGAGCCGGGTCCAAGAGCACTCCCAAACTATGAACCTGTTCTTTCTGGGGGAGTGTAACCTCATCCAGAACAGGAAGTTCTATCACCAGTAAACCATGTGAGATATAATGGCATGTCAGACTAGGATTCGGGAAACCCAAATTAAAATCCCCACTTAGTCATACTAAGTCTCACAGTTCAAGCTAATTCACAATGTTGTTTTGAGCTGGTGAAAGGAATGGGAACAACTTTATACACCACTCTGCACATCTTGATATATCCTAAATTATAGTATTTATTGCATATTAAATAAGTTGCAAGCTGATTCACTCAAAAAGACAATTATGCTGGGAATGATCAGCGGGAGAAGGAGAAGGGGACGGCCTTGTATTTGGTGGCTGGATATTATAAAAAATGACACAGGAATGACCATGGCAGAATTAAAGGAAGCTGTACGAGATAGGACAGCATGGAGTGCTTTGATCCATAGAGTGACCGAGAGTCAGACACGACTGAATGGATAGAGAGAGAAATAAGTTGGAACTACTAGGATTGTGCAGTTGTGGGGCCCAATAGTCCTTATGTCAGGACTATTTATATCAATGCCACAAACAATAGGAGGAGACCTTGACATTCAGAACTCTAAGTTTCCTCCTATTGGTGCAGAATTAGTCCTAGTTCTGACATGCCTTTCAGACCTACACCCCCACTGCCCTCTTCCCAGCTGCCACCCCTTCCCTGCCTTCCCCCAGCCTCTGCCCATTTCCCTTCCTTATCTGGGATTCTCAGACAACAGACACGATCTTCTCTTTGCTTTCTATGGAACAGGCCAAAAGCTATGTTCCCTTTTCTTCTTTCAAACTGATAATCTTTTCCCTGTAATGTAATCTAACCTAGCTTGAAAGTGTAAGTAAGCTTTAAAACCCAGCTTGGTGCATTTTGAGGTGCATAGTTATTTGAATGGATACAGCCATGGGGAGTGGGCAGGGGGAAAGAACCTGAAAAAAATTAGGTCCATTGTTGGGTCCAATCCAAACCAATTCCGAATCCAACTCCAACTGTTTTCCTCAGGTCATGTTTGCACTCCTGACAATTTTGTTGGCATGTGGAGTCAGGTTGGATTGGATGCAACATTTATATTGGTGCACAGGCCTACTAAATACCATACCCTAAACTAGACAATGAGGTCATTCACACAACTGAAAACTGGGTAGGACAAGTATCCTGCCCAGGTTTGGGAGCTGTGTGTGCTCCCAATTCTTGGTTGTGTGGCTGTAAACAACTAGGTAGGAGGAGGGATTGTGTGGAAGCAAGGTAGGAGGGAAATCTGGGTAGCTTTTCCCCTTACCTTGCCTTCACACAGTCACTTCTGACTTTTGCTCTGACCTTGCTTCCACACAATCACTTCTCCCTCCTTAGTAGGCCTATGCACCAATATAAATGTTTGAATCCGCACAACCAAAAACTGGGAGCACACACAGCTCCCAAACCTGAGTAGGACACAGTTTGCGGTTATGTGAAAGACCTCAATATCTATTAACATCACATCTAATGTTGTTAATATCTATATCTTTAGTTTTTCCATGTTATTTTGGAAGAAATACTGTTAATAGAACTGTTCTGGAGTGCTGGTGGAACACCTTGAGGCTACTTTTGGGCTTGTGTGAGGAATTAGTGAGACTATAGTGAACAGTCTGTTTTAGACTTAAAGAGAAAAGAGAATGGGGCAAGGAAATTTAGGAAGACAGGCAATTAGTAATACCTAATCCAATATCCGGTGGTGTGTCTGTCACACTTGCAGGTGTTATGTGAACAGCCTGTTTGGGGGCTACAAGCAGCATCCCTCTATATGATTTGGAACTGCAGCCTTGCAATGTCCATCTTTGCTACTTGAACTCATGGGATCACGAGCCTTCCACATGCCCATATTTAGCAAACTCTCAAGTAAGTTACTTAGCACAAGCTGCATGGGACAGGTAGCCCTAGGTCAAGTATGACATGTGACTGCAAGGTGATTCCCCCATGCCCCTCTCTATTCACAACACAGAGACAGGCGCAGGCTGACCTGAGTATTTTTCAAGAGAATAGTAAACTCCTCTTTTAATTGGCACAAAGGATTAGTCTTACTAATCACCTCAACAGGAACTCAGGTAAGGCTCTAAGACTCCCACCTCACTATTGCAACATTTATGGTCCTGCATGGACCAGAGGTTTAAAAAGAATTCCCATCCTCCCACCTGGAAGGTCTTCCTGACTCACAAGATAAGTTTTGAGCTCACACATTTACCTTATCCCATACAGGTTCCAAAACAGTTCCATTAACAAAGGATAGCGTGCACTGGTAGATCTCCTCACAGGGACAAGGCAAGAAAGCAGGGAGGCAAGCGTGCCACTCACAAGCCAAGAAACCAGGATAGTGAGGCTATACTGACGATCACCAGAAAGTGGGCTAAGTGAGCCTAGCCTGCTTTCTGGTGCTTGTCAGAACCACTGGGCTTGCTATAGCATCAGCTACAGCTTTTGCTACAGCCTTGATTCTAGCTTGGATCCTGGTCTCCTGTTTGGGCTTGTCTCCAGACCCAAACCCATTTTTATTGTTTATAGCTTATTTACATATACATTTATTTACATTCACACAATCAAAAATTATGTTCTACCTGGGTTTGGGAGCTGTGTGTGCTCCCAATTTTCAGTTGTGGAAGCAAGGTAAGAGAAAAACCTGGCTAGAAGTGATTGTGTGGAAGCAAGGTAGGAGGAAAGCTGTTTTCCTCCTACCTTGCTTCCATACAACCAAAAATTGAGAGCAGACACAGTTCCCAAACCTGGGTAGAACACAGTTTTTGATTGTGGGAATGACCTCATTGTGTGTCCAGAAACAAACAAGCAGGTCTCCTGTACATTTCATAATTGGGAAGAGAAGGCAATTTCAGCAGGTGCAGTATGTCATACGTAAGTCAACCTGAACTGATGAAATGCTCTCTTATACAACAGCTAAAGGTATGCCCATGTGGTCATCCTAGTAGGTCATCCTACTACTATGGCAACATCCAGACTAAGTTAATTATGACTGAATTCCATTTAAATTAATGGGAGTCTTAGTTAACAGGAGATTTAGTTACAATTAACGTGTCGTTGATTCAATGGTGCTTAGTCTAACTAACTAGTCTGAATATTGTCCATGGAGCTTTAGTGTTTTTACTAGTGCTTGTCCTATTAGTCCAATGCTCTGTATTTTATTTGAAAGTCCCATTGATTTTAGTAAGAAATACTTCCCAGTAAGTATTCTTAGAATATTTGTCCTGATTATTCTTATACGAATCCTAAGTCACATTATTAAGGTCACATTATTGCTTTCAGTGGAGAATTAGAAAAGAATCCCTAGCAAGTCCACAACAGACACAGAAACTGAACTCCAGACCCCCAAGCCAAACCTTGTAACCACTGAACAAGATGGCATAAACTGAAGTTGTGTGCTTCTGTGGTGTTTTCCAACTTCTCAGGAAAGAATTCAGCCAGATAATAAAAATAGGAACATTTGTTTATGTCTATGTTTATTCATTTGGGCCAGGAGATACTGACCAGTACAAACACATGGCCAATGTAACAGACCGCACGGAACACTATTTCCTAGACATCCGCTGAAAATGGACTACCTTCAAGCTCAACCCTTCTTTAGCCAGGTAGTTTACACACACATATCTCTATAGCTGAATAGGAAGCAGAGGAGACCCACAATAAACTACTGCCAACTGTTTATAAAGCATAATTCATCTGTAAGCCTATCTTCTCTTTTCTCAAATTTGTAATGCATATCTCTGAAATTGATGCAAACCCTCACTAAATCCCCCTACTTGTGCGTTCCCAGAAGAGTGCTTAACGACAAAGTCTTAGCTCCATCACAAATGTCTTTATAATATTGTTTTCTAAGTCACAGGTGCTAATTAAGCACAGCTGGGCCTACATCAGCACAGCTCAACTGTGACAAATAAGCCAGCAAGAAATAATCAATTATAATTCATCACTAAATCCATTTACTGATTTTTAGAAGTACTAAATGGCTTTGCTCATGTGGGCTGGCGCTACTCATACCTAGTTTATAGATAGTTAAAGTGAATTAAACTGCAGATTCAGAGTGCAATCCTGTACACAGCTGGACTGCTTGAAGCACAGTAGGTTGGGTAGAATTCAAACAGTTTAACTATAGGATTGCAAACATCATATAAAGCCAGGTACTTTTCAGAGCAATGTGGGGTGATGGCAGAATATCATTTACAGATTAAAAATTATGTACTTAGAAAGAAATAAACTGTTTACTACAACCGTGTTATATTGTTTTGGGATTTAGCATATGGGATGCAAAATAGAGAAGATGAATTTTATTAGAATAAAATTATATTACATTATGAAAGCCTTATAGTTACACAGAATGCTTCATATGTCAGAGGGAGTAGTCGTTTATCTTCAGATATATTTATTTCTTTTATTACATTTATAGACCGCCCCATCCAAAGGCTCTGGACAGTGCACAAGTTTTAAAAGACATATACAGAGGAAGGGAAAGATGGGTTGCAAATGTAAACATTTTACTAACATTGGCTGATATCCTAACAAAGCACAGGTGAAGAGGCTCTGTGGGGACCCCATGGGGGCCTGCACACAACTCACCCGGTCCTCTACATGCACTGTTGCAACAGTGGGAAAACCTTCCCAGCTTTACCTGTGCTCCTGAAGCAGTCTCTAAGGGAAGAAACATATCATTGAGGGCAAATGAAATGTTTCCTCTCTTACATAGTGCTTCTGGAGTGCAGGCATTGCTGGAAGGTTTTGCCCACTACCAAAACAGTACCTGTGGAGGAGGACTAGGAGAGTTACATGCAGACCCCTAATTAGCATGTCAGCCTGTTTATAGGCCTATTTTATACTGAAAATAACCTTTCCATTTTGACAGAGGAAGAATTCTGTGTAACATCAAAGCCTACCAGCTTTTATTAGCATTCGTCTTTGAGCTTGTAAAGGTAAAATGTGCTGTTGAGTTGGCGTCGACTCCTGGCGACCACAGAGTCCTGCTGTGGTTGTCTTTGGGAGGATACAGGAGAGGTTTACCATTGCCATCTCCTGCGCAGTATGAGATGACCCCTTTCAGCATCTTCCTATATTGCTGCTGCCCAATATAGGTGTTTCCCATGGTCTGGGAAACATACTAGCGGGAATTAGAACAGGCAACCTCTGGCTTGCTAGTCAAGTCACTTCCCTGCTGTGCCATTAGGTGGCTATATGAGCTTGTACTGGTGGAATAATAAAAGGTGACATTTTAGTAGTCTATCTTTTCATGCAGCAAAATCCTAAGCATGCTTACTCAGACCCATGGACTTCAATGGGAATTACTGTGTAATAAGAATGCATAGGATTAGGATTGTAGCCTTATTCTCTTGACCTCACTTGCTAACAAGTTCCTACCGTCAGGGTGCAAATACAGTTTAACATGGGGTTGGACATTGGGGATTTGGCTTTGTTAACCCAGAGAAAGACTTGTAGCATTTCCACAGTAAAGCTTGTGATATGCAATAATACGTAAATCTTGTGATATAACCACCTTGGGATTGTTTTAATGAAAGGCGGTATGCATATTTAACAATAAATAAATAAATAACTATGCAATGCTTATGGCTATTATGGGGGAGAAGAGAATATCTGAGTCACCATGGGAAGGCTGGGAGGGTTTCTATCACACCAAACAACTGCAAAGCCAGAAATGACTAAAAAGGCCCTAACTTTTATCAGTTTCTATCCAATATAGCTGACTAGGTAGAGTCTGAGGTCATTCACACAATCAAAAACTGTTCTATCCAGGTTTGGCAGCTGTGTGTGCTCCCAATTTTCAGTTGCGTGGAAGCAAACTAGTTCAGAAACCCAGAGGTCCAAAGACAGGATTGCCATGTTCTGACTTTCCAAATCCGGGCACCTAATTTGCATATTATGTAAATTGGCTCGAAAATAATTTTTGAGCAGAATAGTGAATGCACGATTTGCTCCATAACACTGCTTCTCCAAGGGCTAGAGCCTCGCCTCTTCCAGAAAAGTGCAGCAGTGGAAGCACCTGCACAGAGCATGGGAAGGAGCTCCTAGCCTCACTTAGCTCTCTTCGGCTTTCACCTTCCTAAGTGCTGTATTATAATATTAGAGACTGTAAAAAACGTAACTATTCCTGGAGTGGTGGTGGTATGATTGGGTTTAATTATCAAAAGGGGGGCTGTGAGCCCAGGTCCTGGATCTACGCCACTGGCAGAGGCCCCTTGCTCATCAATTAAGCCACCATGGGGTTGATTCCCTCCTAGCAACTGTGAATCCATCTGTGAAAGATCTGTGAATCCAAGGCAGTGGAAATGTCAATCTTAGTCCCACCTCAGCATTTAGTTTTGGGGTGTTATTTTAGCATGTGAGACTATTATAGTCTAATAGCTAAAGCTGAACTTCCTTAGGCAGGAGGAAGGTCTACATACCATCCTATAGATCGAGGAAAATTAGCACTAATATAAAGTATGGGGCCATTTTTGTATTGCAGCACTATTGAAGGTTTGGACCATTTCTGGACTGCTTCTCTAGGGCTCTCATGACATACAAAATAAAAAGCTGACACTGTTTCATTGACTCAGAAAATGGAGGGCCAAATAGACATGCTAGGCATTATAAAGCAGAAGAGGAGGGGTATGTTCTTTTTAAAACATATACAGAGCATGTGGGGGAAGGAAAGCAAATCCCAGGCCCTTTCCCAGCTGTATCTTGTTGCATTCCATATTAAGAAGTATGTGAGAGTGTGTCTGTTCCTTTGTCTCCCCACCCTTTTATTTCAATAAGATTACAGCAGTGCATATGACATAATCAAGGATAACAATTATATATGTGTATAATTGGAAAAGAAAGGGGGGAGGGAAGGATCTATTAAGCATAACTTTGACATAATAAAATACCACCTACCAAGAAAAAAAAGGGGGGAGGGGAGAACCCACCTTCCACTAATGCTCTGTCTCTTCCCCCCCCCCCAAACGTAAGCAATTCATTAAAATCCAACCAAATTGCTGAAAAATTCAGTCAGAAAAAAACCAGTTCAAATGATAACAAGGAAGACATGTCAGTTACCCAAAGTTGCAATTCAGGAGTAAATTTGACCTTCCAGTGCTGTATTATAAGCATTTTAGCAACCCCCCAAGCATGAAGCATGAACCTCACAAGCAACAATTCTCGATGTACTTCTAGATTCCATATGCTGGGGATGTATCCCAACAAAACATGAACGTCCTTGACAGGCAATGATTGCTGCAATGTCATGCTAACCACCAGGGGCGTAACTATAATCGGGCAAGGGGAGACAGTTGTCTTGGAGCCCACTGCCTTGTGGGGGGGGCAGAGTCAAGTCACATGACTGACTTCCCTCAGCCACGCACCCGCCCGGGCTTCCTTCAGTTGTATTCATCCTCTGAAATTGAGGTGAGTGTTAAGACCTGGAGCTACCAGAACAGTATGTCTTTCTTTAGTACCATTAAATGACTTGCATCGTCCACAATTTACAAAACCTTTAAAAATATAATTTAGGATTATGTTCTATTGTGGCACATAGGATATGTGTGTGTGTGTGTGTGTGTGTGTGTATAAATTTTTCTATGCTTTTTGTTACCACTATTCAGCCTCATTTAAGATTTCTTTACTTCATGAGCTGAGCTTCAGTGGGGGGGGGGGGAGACATTTTAAAATCTGGTCTCTGGGCCCACTCCAACCTTGCTACGCCCCTGCTAACCACCTTATGAATTTCAAGCCAAAATGGCACAACAATGGGACAGGACCAAACCATACGTGTAAGTGTATCCTCAAACAAATTATACCTCCAACATCTAGAAGTCTGCATCTAGAAAGAAACAGAAATCTGTTCCTTTGTTGAATGTCAGAGATTATGTGTTGCAGCTTCTATTTCCCTTCCAAATTGTCATTTTTTAAAAAAGCTACAGGGAACATATGAAGCTTTCGTAAACTGACTTAGACCACTGGTTCATCTGGATTGTGTACACTGAAGGGCAGTGCCTCTCCAGAGTTTCAGAAGAGGGTCTTTTCCAACCCTACCTGGAAATGTCACAGGAAATGAAACAGAGACCTTCTGCAAGCAACGCATGCGTTGTTCTGCCACTAAACTATGGCCCCACCCCACCCTCCACCCCAAGGTTGTATGAAGAACAAGAAAGCAGTCACCATCACAATTTGTGAAAGATTAAATAACCCATAGATTTCCCTAGTAGAATGGAGGCACAAAGGTTTATTGCAGACTCATAGAGCAGCCTTAAGACTTTAAATATTGATCTCAGGATTGCAACTAAGCCTCTGGCCATGAGGAAATCACCTCAGCAATGTGTCTGTTTTCTCATTGTCCGTCTTGACTAATTATAATCTAAACTCCATGAAGCTGGGATCAGCGGTCTGGGGAAATGCCTGGCAGTTATTTGGCTTTGTGCTGAGTGCGGTTGCATTGAAGTGTTGTTTTGACCCATTAGGCATCCACATTCACATGTTTCTTATTTCAAGGCTCTCAATAAACTGGGCAACAATACTTCACTCCCCCAGGAAATAAACAGGACACTGTAAACCAGTTAGGCTAGAATTCACCCACCTGAAATTAAGAGAAGCTCCTCTGGCTCAACAATCTTTGGATATGTCGAAGGAGAAAGATGGAGGGTCAGTGTGGGATTTGTGCATGTATATGTACACATACATATGTTCAGCAGGAAAAAAGTCCACTTTTCGGGTGTTATATTACACTTTACCCTTCAAATTGCAGCACAGGGTAGCAGCTAACATGTGGAATACTATTCATGTGCAACAGCTCCCAACATGGATCAGGTCATTTGTACTGTCATGCCAC